>NC_057805.1:35548348-35605884 GCF_018294505.1 Triticum aestivum
ACATTTCAGACAAATGCGTCTGCAAGACATGGTTCCCCCTCCCAATTCCCCATTCATACCTCGTGGGCGCCAAATCACCTTCTCCCCGGAAGCTCCCTTCTCCCGAGCCGCAAAACCTCAGCCCCTCCTCCATGGCGCCCCCACCGCACCAAATTCATAGCCGCCCTCCTCTCTAATCCCAGAGACGGTGTCCATTTGCCATCGTGCATGGGTTGTGTGCCTCTTACTCCGTGCTGCCGGAGCTGCCTCGATGACGGCCACTTGAACCGTACTGGAGCCGACGCACCCCCGCCGTTGTTCATGGCGCCGGAGCGGCTCCAACTTTGGACCCGTCCAGAGCCCCAGCACTGCTTCCCCATAGCCCTCGACCATCGCGACATCTCTACTTCCCTGCCGCCAGTAGCCACCGCAACTGCGCCGGCCTCACCCTCATCTCAAATCACTTTATTTAGGCGTTAGTTGTCTGAATTTTTATTCTGGGCCAATCGATTCCCAATGGGAAGCAGCACCCCTCGAGCCGGCGGAGCTCCTAGGCTGCCGGTTGGCTGGTGTCTAACGTAAGGGTGCGGGGGTGCAAGTTCGCCGCGGAAGCAGCGCTTAGATGGCTATCTTAGAGGTGCATGGGTTGAAGGTACTGCCACCGCTGGATCTGGATGACGGCAAGTCTTTGTGGATTGGCCCGGGGGCGGCGCAACCACGACAGTGCGGTGGGGCGGGGGGCGGGTGAGGGAGTCCTGGACTAAGGGGTCCTCGGGCGTTCAGCCTGTTAGCCATGGGCCGGACTGATGGGCCGTGAAGATACGAAGACCGAAGACTCCACCCGTGTCCGGATGGGACTCTCCTTGGCGTGGAAGGCAAGCTTGGCGATCAAATATGTAGATTCCCTTCTCTGTAACCAACTTTGTGTAATCCTAGATCCCTCCGGTGTCTATATAAACCGGAGGGTTAGGTCTATAGGATCAGAATACTCATTACCATAGTCATACAGGCTAGACCTCTAGGGTTTAGCCATTACGATCTCGTGGTAGATCAACTCTTGTAATCTCATATTCATCAAGATCAATCAAGCAGGAAGTAGGGTATTACCTCCATAGAGAGGGCCCGAACCTGGATAAACATCGTGTCCCCTGTCTCCTGTTACCATCGACCTTAGACGCACAGTTCGGGACCCCCTACTCGAGATCCGCCGGTTTTGACACTGACATTGGTGCTTTCATTGAGAGTTCCACTGTGCCGTCGTCAAAAGGACTGATGGCTCGCCTTGTCGTCAATGAAAATATCACCTCCGGAGGAGCCCTGGCCCCAGGCCAAACCCTTCGACTGGGCGGCTTCGTCATGACCGCCTGTTCGGCTCTTAAGCCGACGATGACCTCTCGGGTCATCGAAAATCGCCTCCGCGTTGATCCTGAATACTCCGAAGGGATGGATCCGATGGAGCTATCGTCTCTAAATGAACTCCTAGATCGCATCGCCGCCTTGGGAGTCACGATAGATTACGATCGGATTGGGCTTAAACCCGACCAGAGAGAGATTAAAACTCCACCGATCACCCACCAGATAGCGGTAGTCGAGGAGCAAGACAACTCTTCCTCTATGTTGAGGACGAACTATGTTCGGATCTCCGATCTCAAAGAGTCGGATACCCACCGGCAGAAAGACGCGCCTTGTTCTCCGGACATAGAATCGGATGGCAAGCCCAAAAAATCAGTTGATATCTCGGAGCCCGAACTGTTAAGTCCGGAAGATCTTCTGACTCTGGATCCAAAGTTGGGCCAGGGTTCGGATTTAAAGCCACCCACCCACCCAAACATAAACGCTCTCATGAGCATACAACAGCAGTCTCAGGAAATGGTCCATCACTTCTGGGCCAGATTCCTCCTTGTCAAAAACAAGAGTAAAGATTGTCGCGACGAAGACGTGATCTCAGCGTTCCGCAACAACTGCACGGACGAAGGAGTCCTTAACGCCATCAACCAACATTGCATATCACACTTCGCTGAATTGGCAACTATCGTACAAAAGTACAGCATAATGGAAAGCGCTTGGAAAACTCAGGCGGCTCGCTAGGACTCATCGGTCCCCACTCCACCTCCCGTTCAGGCGAAAAGGGCGCACCCTCATGGCACGCCCGGTCCAATAGTAAAGAAATATAAGCCCATTATGGGGCGTGGAACCGTTCTGGAAGGATGGCTCGATGGGCCATGCAAAATACACACAACACCAGATAACACGCCAACCCACAGCCTTAGAGCATGTTGGGTACTTCGGCAAGTGGCCAAGAGCGGCGAGGATATCCGCACCCAGAATACCCCAGAACAACACCCCCCAGAAGACAACAACCTTAAAGTATTGACGGTCTTCGAGACATTTGTTTCCAACAATAGGCGCAAAAGGGCAATCCGCAAACTCGCCGAAGTCTGCCAGATCGCAGCAATAAACCCTTGGAACGACACGGCTATAACTTTTAATGCCGGTGACGAACCAAAATACAGGACAGTCCGAGCACGAGCTGCCCTGGTCCTTAGTCCAATTGTGGACGGCTTTCGGCTCACCAAGGTCCTCATGGATGGCGGCAGCGGACTAAACCTCATTTATGAGGACACACTCCACAAAATGGAAATAGACAGGAGCAGCATCGAGCAAAGTGGCACGACCTTCCAAGGAATTATTCCCAGTCGGGAGACGCGGTGTGCGCGCAAAATCACACTTGACGTGGTATTCGGCACGCCGGAGAATTATCGGTCCGAAGAGATAACCTTCCAAGTGGCCCCTTTCAACAGTGGATATCACGCTCTCTTGGGGCGAGACGCATTCACACGCTTCCAAGCCATACCTCACTACGGGTATATGAAGCTTAAGATGCCCGGGCCCAACGCCATAATTACTCTTGCCAGTGATCCGTACATAGCACTCCGCGCCGAAAACAAAACCGCATCCCTAGCCCTTGAGGCATTATCTGAGGCCCTCACGGCCGAAGAATTAACCGCACTGCGCTCCACTGTGGACAGGGACGACATGATCCTAGACAAACGACCCAAATCCACCTCCTTCAAACAGGCAGAAGAAATAGTCAAATTCCAAGTCCATCCAATGGACCCCAAGAAGACATCACCCATTGGTGCACAACTAGACCCAACGATCGACACCGCGCTACGAGAGTTCCTGTGCGAGAACTGGGATATATTCGCCTGGCACCCCTCGGATATGCCAGGAATCCCGCGCGAGTTAGCTGAACACGACCTCAATATATTGAAGGGATACAAGCCGGTAAAGCAGACACTACGGCGTTTTTCCGAACCCAAACGTCAAGCTATGGGGGAAGAATTAGCCAAGCTAATTGAAGCCGGATTCATTAGAGAAATAAAACACCCGGACTGGCTGGCAAACCTGGTGATGGTGCCAAAGAAGGACAAATCTTGGCGCTTGTGCATCGATTTCAAAGACCCCAATAAGGCCTGCCCTAAAGATCCCTTCCCCCTCCCCCGCATTGACCAGATCATTGATGCTACCGCAGGGCACGACTCACTGTGCTTCCTCGACGCGTATTCCGGATACCATCAAATCAAAATGAAGGAGTCTGGCCAAGCCGCAACGGCATTCATTACCCCATATGGGCCATTCTGCTTCAACACCATGCCCTTCGGGCTCAAAAACGCTGGCGCCACTTACCAACGCATGATTCAAACATGCTTAGAGAAACAGATCGGCAAAACAGCTAAAGCATATGTGGATGACGTCGTCATCAAAACCAAGCACGTCGAGTCGTTGATTGATGATCTACGTCTTACATTCGACAACCTCCGTACATATGACATTAAGCTGAATCCGGAAAAATGTGTTTTCGGCGTTCCCGCCGGAAAACTGATGGGCTTCATTGTAGGCTCGCCGCATTGTCCGACACTCCAAAGCCTACAAGGTTCACGAAGGAGAACTCTACAAGAAAAGTGCTACCGGAGTACTTCAAAGATGTATCTCCGACGAGGAAGGGCGGCAGCTTTTGGCAGAAATTCACGCCGGCCTCGGTGGCCACCACGCTGTGGCTCGGGCCCTTGTAAGCAAGGCTTTTCGTACATGCTTCTATTGGCCCATGGTCCGAGCAGACGCACAGGACCTCATCCAACATTGCGTCGGATGCCAACTCTTCTCCAACCAAAGCCATATGCCCCCACTGCCCTCCAAACAATCCCCATCACCTGGCCTTTTGCGGTCTAGGGATTGGATATGGTTGGACCCCTTGAAGGTGGAAGCCATAAGAAGAAATATCTACTCGTCATGGTAGATAAATTCACTAAGTGGATAGAGGCCAAACCAATTAAAACGGCCGAGGCCGGACCAGTGATAGAATTTATATCCGGCGTTGTACACCGTTATGGTGTCCCACATAGCATCATCACCGATAATGGCTCCAACTTTACAGCCGATGAAGTGAAAAATTGGTGCGCCAATCTAGGCATTAAGCTCGACTACGCCTCCGTCTATCACCCACAAACAAATGGTCAAGTCGAACGAGCCAATGGTCTTATTATGAGCGGCATTAAACCCAAACTAGTGCGGTCTTTGAAAGAGTCAGACAAGCACTGGGTGGAGGAGCTCGACTCCGTGCTCTAGGGGCTGCGGACCATGCCCAATCGCACTACCGGATACACACCTTTCTTCATGGTGTACGGCGCAGAGGCAGTACTGCCCTGCGACATTATTCATGACTCACCTCGAGTGCGCATGTACGAAGAGAGAGAGAGGCCGAGCTCGATCGGCAGGACAACTTAGATGCCCTGGAGGAGGAGTGTGATGTTGCAAAAGCCCGTTCCGCATTTTATCAATAGCAGGCTCGCAGGTATCAAAGTAGAGAGGTGCGGGCCAAAACTTACAACGTCAGTGAACTCGTTCTACGCCTGCCGGAGAAGAAAAAGGACAAACTCAAGCCCAAGTGGGAGGGTCCCTTCATCATCGACGAAGTTCTCACCGAAGGGGCATACCGCCTGCGTGATGCGTCAGACAATCGACTAGAGCCGAACCCCTGGAACGCGGCCAGACTCCGAAGATTCTATGCCTAGCGCCGAAATCTTTGTTCATCTCCTTCCCCCTATTGTTTTCGTTATTTTCTCTCTCTCTCTTTTCGTTTTTTCTCTTTAGCTTTAAAAGCTTTCGTGCGGTTAGACCGTGCACCCCCGACGCATACATCTCGAAGTATGTACGTCTATTATACCTGGGGGATTCTCGGACAGAAGCTTGCTATTATTATTTTCCGAGCATCAAGCTCTTCACATATGTGTTTTCTACCATATGTACCTTTTCTTCGCCATTATATGCATTGATATGACTTAAGTTTTGGCCAAGCTGGGTTGCCTGGCTCCTGTGCTTATGCCCTACGTTGCCGTTAGTTCGGCTAGGGATAAAGGGAGCACCTCTGCGATTGTTACTGCCGGGTCATCCGGATGTGTACCTCAGACTGGGTGAAGCCGAAAGCTAGCGTTCTTAAGAGAATATTCGGTCGGCAAACTAAAGATGGTTTTGCATTCGTCCCATCATTAACCCCCAGAAGCTATACACATTGTGATTTCTTCGTCACAGTTCGGACATGCACATCGATGCATGCACACCCAGGGAAAGGAACCCTTAACGGAACTATTCTCTCCAGAAGATGTTTCTTACACTCTTAATGTAATATAACATAACTAGCCGGATAATTGTCTGTTCAAGCAACTATGACCCATATGCCTGGTTTCCATGCATACCCGGTCTACTCGGCCGTTCTGGTATTCGGAAACACTCCGCACCTTCAGGTCAAGAGGTTGAAGCGAAAAGGTCCGCCGTGACAATTGTTTTACAATTCAGCTAGAGTTACATATGAAAAGGAAAGTACATAGTCATTTAAGACTCAAAAACTTCCTCTTCTATGCCGTCCAGCAGGCTATCTAATTTGCAATCCTATTGGGAATACTTGGTGGCTACTTCTACTTGGTTATATACCAAACTAATGGGAATTTCCTTCCCATCTGACCCTAGAGGCCCGACCCGAGCCATATGGTTTGGATCAAGCTTGGTATACCATGTTTTCACCATGGCCCAGGCTTCTCGCGGACCCTCTCGGGAGGCCGATATCTTCCATAATCGGATACGCCACAGGGCTCCCTTGTATAGCTCCACAAGCTCCTTCATACTTCCTGGAGGGGAGGCGGACGGCCATAAAGCCTTGGCAACACTCCGCATTGCCTGCCGCGCTTGCTCGTGCATCTGGGACAGCCCTTGTAGTAGATCGCTCGACGATCTAGATACCTCCTCCTCGGGACGACCAGTCAGCATACCTACAGACATAACTCTGTTAGTTCCTTTACTCGCGGAATCACACGGTGGTAAGTACGAACACATACTAAATATGCCGCCTCGCAGCCTCTTATTCTCCTTCACGGAGTCGGCTAGCTGGGCCCGCACATCCTTCAGCTCTTCGCCCAGCTGGGTCTTGGAATCCTGGAGTTGGTTTTTCTCATCAACAGCCTGTTTCAGCACACGTTCGCCTGCAGCACATAGCCTTTTGGCCTCTCTTTCATTCGCTTGCGCAACTTCCAGTGCTTTCGTCAGTTCATCTGACGATCATGCCATGATACATGCAACATTGTTAGCATTACTAGCATATACTTATATTTTCTCGTTGGAGGGGAACATTACCAGGTGACGCCTTCTTGGATTTCTCCAGTTCGGCGGTAACAGCATTTAGCTGTGTCCGGCACTTTTCCATCTCTTGAGACAACAGGTTGTTCTTCTCTGTTAACACCTGGGTATACAGCGATCCTTAAATCAGTTGTGCCAAACTGCTTCAAGTCTCGGGGGCTACTGGTATACAACTATTGCATTTGGAAAAAGTAAACTCACCTGCACATCTTTCAAATATTGGCCTGTGGCTCTGGCAAGCCCGTCTCTGGCGGTCCGGATGTATGCATCGGCCAAGCTGAAGGCATTGAATGCTTCCGTTGAAAAGCCGGTGTCACGAAGAACGGCCCTCCGGCGCCGATGATTCATGGCGCTCTCCACTTCCGAGTTGGGGACGGACATATTGTCCGAATCATCGGCCGGAGGACAATCCGGCATCACCCCCGCTCTAGCCCCTGCCTTTACGGCAGATTTGGATCCCGGCTGTGGGGAGTATGACCGGCCGAACCCCCGGATATAGTCTGGCTCACTTTTTTTTCCTAATACAGGACAAACATATAAAGCACAATTGGATGCAACTGCTGAAGCACATATTTGCAAGTCCATACCTCTTGGATGAAGGCCCGGCCGTATCCTTGTCTGCCTTCCTCTTCGAAGGTTCGCCCAGCGTGGGGACCGCTCTCTTTGGAGATGCCCTTGGTGCGGCATGGCGCGTCGTACGCCTCCCCTTTAGAGCACAGGATGGTGCGGTGGGTGAGGTGGAATGATGAAACTATTTCGGATGGAATATCTCTTGATTACTTACGTGTGAAGCAGGCAGGAGGCCAAGGTAATCAGCGATGATGGCCACTTCTGTGCCGTCGTAACTTGCCTGGTAAAACACCCCGCCCTCGAGCACCACGAATATGTCCGGATCCTCTTCGAATCCGGGGTCAAGCTCCCGACTATGGCCCTCGGGCTGCGGGGCGGGGCTGTAAAGCCCCTCGGAAACCTTTCGCCAGTGCTATAATAAACAGGCGAATTACAAATTCATCAAATATGGCTTGAGGGGGGAGTAAGTAGAGCAGAGGGGTTGAAATTTACCCAGCTAGGTGGATTGTACATGGAATATCCATCTCTGCGCTTGATATGAAGGAATTCCTCCTCCTCCCCTTTGTACAGTTCGGCCAATATTTTGGCCAGAGTGGCGGGGGTGTCCGGACCTTTCCTGCCGCAGCGGGAGGCGTCGTCTTCCCCATTATAGTACCACATGGGAAGCCCTCGACATTGGAGTGGCTGAACTCCCCGCACTATTGAGGTCACCATTACCTCGGCTATTGATAATCCATACTGGGCGAGCGTCTTTATCTTGCTCATGAGCTGGCGAACTTCCGCACTATCGTCTTCCTCTAGACTCCGAGGGCGCCAGCTGTGGTGTTTCTTTAACGGAACGCTTGTGAACTCGGGAAGGCCCCTCCGAACTGGATCTGGAAGTGGAGCGTCCTCAATATAGAACCATTCGGACGGCCACTCTTCAGATGCCTTCCTTGGTGTGCCGGACAGGTATCCGGTCTCGGCAATGCGCCATATTTCGGCTCCGCCCACTTCAAATATTGATCCCTCGTGGTTGCGCGGGACGAGGCAGAATAACTTTCTCCACAGTTCAAAATGGGGCTCACAACCCAGAAATAGCTCGCATAAAGCGACATAACCCGCGGTAGGCAGGATGGAGGCCGGCGTGAAGTTATGCAGTTGGAGGCCATAATACTCCAGAAGCCTGCGAAGGAATGGATGGATTGGAAATCCAACACCACTTAGCAGGTAGGGGACGAAGCACACTCGTTCCCCCTCGGATGGGTTGGGAAAATCTTCAGCCTCAGCCCCGCCATTGAAGACGGTCAATCCTGCTCGAACAGGGACCAAATCCGCGGGAGGAAGAAATCCCTGTGTTTGCAGCTTCTCCAGCTGACAATGGGATACAGAGAACCTCTCCCACTCGCCCTTTCTTGGGCCGCAGGGGCGGGAGGAGGAGCTGGGATCGCTGGCCATGTTGGAATGGTCTCTCCTAGCAATCTCTGAGGATTTTTTCGCGTGGTGCCGAATGGATCTGAGATCCAATCTCTTTAAATAGATTCTCTTTCTCATGGCTGGGGTGTTATGTGCAAAAAATGCCCTGACCTCTCATATTCTCCTGACACATGGAAGCCAAAGTCTTGGGTGCACATAAGACGAGGAGTGTAACATTAAATGGAACACTGAATACATCTCGTTGAAGTCATCGGAGGAGGAACCCGCCTTGCAATGCCGAAGACAATCTGCGCGCCGAACACCTCGTCATTGAAGCCTGGTTTGGGGGCTACTGAGGGAGTCCTGGACTAAGGGGTCCTCGGGCGTCCGGCCTGTTAGCCATGGGCCGGACTGATGGGCCGTGAAGATACGAAGACCGAAGACTCCACCTGTTGGGGATATTACCACTGGGCATAAACCGGCCAGGAGAGGCCGGGTTAACCCCATAAGTGTTTCATCTGTATCTGAAGCCTATGAAGACAGACGGTGACGCTTCATGAAGGCCCAGGGCCCAAAGCTGGGTTAAGGCCCGTAGACACAGACCGGCATTGATATGTAAACTTGTGTTGTAAGATAGAGGTAGCAGAGACTGAGCCGGACACGATTATGAGCCGGCCTCGGAGTCTGTAAACCGACGGGCGTCAACCCATGTATATAAGGGGACAGCCCGGCAGCGGTTCAGGGAGAACAGATAACACCCCGAGACTCAAGCAAAGCGTATTCGCTCCCTGGTCATCGAAACCCATCAATTCCATCACAACTAGACGTAGGCTTTTACCTTCATCGTAAGGGGCCGAACTAGTATAAAACTCTCTTGCGTCCTTTGTCCGCTTTAACCCCTTTAAGCTAACCCGTAGCGATGGCTCCACGACTAAGTCCTTTCTCTAGGACATCTCGTGACAAAACCACGACAGTTGGCGCCCACCGTGGGGCTATCGCATGATGGTTTCAAGTTCTTGGAGGGCAACTTCGAAGGACTCAAGGGTTACGCTGTGGGCCGGATGTTCCAAAAGTCGTCGCGGCAAGCTCTACATCGATGATGCAGGCTGGGGCCCCGAGGCCGGCTCAATTGAGTACGGGTACCGGGTCCCCTTTGGTGGCATACACGTCTTCATTGGCAAGATTGGCGAAACGGGCCCTGTGCCGGACATCTGCACCGACCTAGTCGAGACGGCTCAGCGTGCGAGATCTGCCCGGGTCAAGCCTATCATGAAGTGTGCCTTCGTGGGAGTTATCCATGGAGGGGAATCTGAGGATAGATTGGAATCTAGTGGTCAGACCGTCATTTATTCCGGCGACGAGTCATCGACCGGAGAGACCGAGTCGTTATATCAGTTACAAGAAGGCCGGATTGGGGGCTGCTCCGATGGCGACAGTATTCCGGACCCCTTTGATCTGCCAAACCGGGTTGCGATCTTCATGGTCGGCATGCACCCGGCGCTCCACTCTTCGACCACAGCGGCGATGATTTCCGGATCCGCAGCGGCGGCAGCGGTCGGGGCAGGAGGCCCTGTGCGACCACCAGCTCAGGTTCTATCTGATTTGTTTGACGCATTGGCAACGCTGATGGCGGAGGTTAACCCGGCAGATCAGGATGCACGCAATGCAGAAATCGCAAAAGTGAAGATGAGATCACCCAGGCCAAAGCCGACTTAGCAGCTGAGGATACCAGGATAGCTGCGGAGCGGGCCGCTTTGGATGCACAAGCTTACCAGATTATGCTGGATCAGAGTGCGTCGAACGAAGTCCTGAAGAGGAGGCACCGATCTTGCCTGCCGCCGGTTTATGACGCTAGAAATCTCATTAATACCCCAGGAGCAGGGACTAGTAATCCGCCGGTGGTAAACCGGACGGAGGCATCGGGGGCAGGAGCGCCGGTTCAGCCACGTTTGGTGGATCCGCCTCGTCAGGACAATATTGTGGCACCACATGTCCCAACACCACCGGGTCATTATTCTAACCCGATGGACAACATTGTCGCTGCCGCTTCACGGCTGGCGGCCATCCCGATCGAAGGTGATTCTCCAGCGGCAGTCGAGATGCGTCGGGTTAAGGAGCTTCTTCAGACAGCCTTGATTCAATAGGAGGCTTATTCGTATAGTCGCGATCGGATTCATTGCACTCCCCGTCCAAGAAGGAGGCACAGCAGGCGTATGGATGAACCTGCAGTGTCAAGCAAAGCGCGGAACCGTGATCGGCCCCGTGGGAATAACCCGGCGGGTGGTGCTGGTTATGCTCAGGAGGTGGTGAACCGGGCTCGGGCACGCAGAGAGGCCGAGTTAGCGGCGCAACATGGAGCCCGTCAGCTTACTCCGGTTCGTCCATGTCCGGAAGGGACTCTCCTTGGCGTGGAAGGGAAGCTTGGCGATCAAATATGTAGATTCCCTTCTCTGTAACCGACTTTGTGTAACCCTAGATCCCTCCGGTGTCTATATAAACCGGAGGGTTAGATCTATAGGATCAGAATACTCATTACCATAGTCATACAGGCTAGACTTCTAGGGTTTAGCCATTACGATCTCGTGGTAGATCAACTCTTGTAATACTCATATTCATCAAGATCAATCAAGCAGGAAGTAGGGTATTACCTCCATAGAGAGGGCCTGAACCTGGGTAAACATCGTGTCCCCTGTCTCCTGTTACCATCGATCTTAGACGCATAGTTCAGGACCCCCTACCCGAGATCCGCCGGTTTTGACACCGACAACGGGGTTTTGGTCAGGGCCACGGACGGCGGAGGCAGGCTGCTCTGCCGGTGGTCGCTGGCTCTTCGGGGAAGATTCCGAACAGTGTCAGCCGGGAGGCACAAGACGGCCATCAAGCCATCCGGCGTAGATCGGGCAGTACCAAAATAAAATAAAACTGTGTGACCCCAATTTAGTCTTCAGCCAACAGACGTGTGACCACTCTCGTACCTTGTTGTTGATCTCATAGGGTATTTCTTCATATCAGAGAGATGTGTCGTTCTTAACATTATGCGTTTTCTGCATCTTCAGCCACACCGTCTTCCGACTCACCGCAGCTGCTCCAACAAGGGAAGCATGCACCAGAAGGGAGCTATAGTCCCCACTCAACAGTTCCCTGCATCGAATGCACGTGCCCGACATGGACAGCCACAACAACTGCAGGGCCATCGACAAGTCAGCACATGATGCTCACTCCTATGGATGGCGGCCAGATAGGTTGTACCCTCATCTTACTTGTGTGCAATATTTATGGCTTTGCTATTCATCTAAGCATTGAAAATAGATTATCACATTTCACTGTATATTCATGCTGATCTCTTACGGGTCTTGTTCAGGAGTTAACGCTATTCCGTAGTTCAGCTAAGAGACTTGTTCTTTAGGTAACATTGTTCCATAGTTATCATCCATCAGCCAATGCTATCCCACAGGCTGGTGATTATGGTATTATACCACTTCTATTATAACCTATGTTGCTCCTTAATACTTTTGTGTGCCATCTAGTTAATCTCGAGTACAAACGATACATATTCTGTAGCTTTCATCTGTGTTCTCCCTTTAGTTTTTGAGACCTGTTGCTGCTAGTTAACCCCAGTCCTACTATTTATGTCGTCTCCTACAGGCACTCGTTACATAAATCTAACTACTAGTTGTCTTCCATGCATGTCAGATATAATTGCATACATTGATTTATCCACAAGAACCTCACGGAGCAATGTAACGGCCAACAAACTTGACGTCAATGATACCCAATATGATGGAACATGTAAAGCCAGTTCTTCACAAGACTTGCAAAAAGATGATCAATCCTATTCACCCCATAAGGTCCTTGCTCTAACTTGGCCCTCGATATGGGTACATCATGCATATAATGTCCTGGAGTGCATCTACTCTGTTGCAATGCCTTGTGCTTCGCCTGCTGATCATGCATGTAAATATGGCATGCTTTCCTGTTTTTTAGTACCTATTCCATTAATGATAACATGTTTTCAAATTCAAGTATTGTCATTCTACTCTATCGCAATGCCATCTGCTTAGTTTGGACATCATGCTTCTCAATATCTTATGCATTGTTATTCATCAGTATGTACTTCATCTATCTACCATACCATGTTCTTTTTTTACATTGAAGTGGTGTTCTAGTGGTCTCTTGCAATGCCATCTTAGTTTCCCAATCATACACGCATATGTTGCCTTAGTGTTTTTCTGTAATGTATTCCGCTAGCATACAGTTTTACATTCAAGTAGTGTTTTTACACTGTTGTCCTGTCGTATCCCTAGCTCTTACATCATACTCCCTCCGTCCGGATTACATGTCGCAGAAATGGATAAAACAGGATGTGTCTAGAATTGAAATACGCCTAGACCCATCCATTTATTTCTGGATGGAGGGAATACATGTCAATATGTCATGCCTTTCTATTCTTCAGTACCTATTCCATCTCTGCTGTAGCATGTTTTATAATTGAAGCACCATTCTTGTATATAAGGCATGCAAGGGGAAGACGCCTATGTTAGAATCTGAAGGGTTACAAACCAGGTCTTTGCAAAAGATCCAAACGCCAGGAGATAATAAACCAACTCCAGTTTTCATAGATACTACTCCAGCGCAGAGAAACCCAACTCCCACTGATAATAAGTAGATTCCAGTGGCCAAAGAACTAGTCCGCTCCAGTCCAGCAAAAATATGTCAACTCCATTCTAAGAAGCGTGTGTGTATCCTTGCATCATGAAATTTCATAGCATTCTGATCATATTTTCTACATGTTTCTTACCCATCTCTCTTTTAGAAAAGGTTAAATGATAGAAGATTCCCTCCATTGGGATCGTATTCGAGGAAAGTATCTTGCGGGAATTCTCTGTGCTCCAATGCTGATGTAAGTACCTGCTGTATATCACTATATTTTTAGATCAGCATGTATTTTGTTAATTGGTGTGAATCCAACCTTTATCTGATCTAGATTCAATTGTAGCAAAATGTTAAAGGCGGCAATGTTGATTTTTGTAAGGAAAACTGCCTGGTAGTTTTGCATACTGAGCTGCATGAGTGTACTATCTCATATCATGCACATTACTGAATTGTAGTGCTGCTCTGGTTGCCCATCCATTCATTGTGTCAATGTTGCTTTCGTATTACCTTACCTCGCTGATGATAGATGTGCCATATTGTGTTAATTTGGTGTAGGCTGGTGTGGTCTGGTTGCCCAAACGTTCGTTGTGTCAATGTTGCTTTCCTATTATCTGACCTGGCCAATGATAGCAATGCTAGTGTGTTAATTTGGTGCAGGCTGCTGAAGATAAGAAGACAAACTCTGAAAATAGCAAGGCAACCCCATTGTTTCTTTCCATTAAATCTAGGCCAGGTAATATGGCAATAACTCATGATTAATCTATTTGGTTCCCCTCCTAATTTATGTTATGATGCAGTGGTCGAGAAACTCTCCACTATCAATAATACAAGCCTGCCAAAATCGCCATCTGAATCTGTTCAGTTTCCTCTGTCTCGAATGCAACAGAAAAAATGTATGTTTGTTAACCAATTAATGGCTGAAGCAATGATGGAAATAGTGGAGGAATCAGAGCTGCACATTCGTGCGCAACAACAACTGATCAATGTTTTCAGAGACAGTGTAGCAAAGCAGCAAGAACTTGCCCACATGCTTATGGGCGTCATCCGCGCTAAGGTTGCAGATTGTGACGTTGTAGATCGTTAGGTTCTGTTCATTTATTTGCACAGGCATCAATCTTTGATTGCCAAGTGGATGTAATTTCCTGTAATATATGCTGGATGTGCAACGTTTTTCCCTGTATGTCGTACCTTTGCTTGATCGGTTTTGGTCCTGTGCATAATTGCTCATTGTAATGAGCTCAAATTATCTAATTGGGCCTAAAGACATGTACGAACTTTAGTGGGCCCATTAAGTTAATGGGCCGTTACCAGGCCGAAAGATAGTGGTCAGCCCTCTTACCTCCCGGGTCGTTAACAGGCCGACATCGAAGTGGGCAACAGGTGGGCACATTTGATTTCACGGGCCATTAACAGGCCGTTACTAAGGTCAGGCTACATATGGCCCAACTATACTGTGGGCCTTTAGCAGGCCGAAAGAGACAGCGGGCTCATACTGCACCATGAAGAGCATGGGCCGCTAAGAAGCCGAAAGTCAGGTCATACTGTAAATGGCCCAACTATGTTGTGGGCCTTTAGCAGGCCGAAAGAGAAACCGGGCTGGTATTGGACCATGAAGAGCATGGGCCGTTAAAAGGTCAAAACTCAGGTCCGACTACAAATGGTCCAAATCATTTATGGGCTGTCAACAGGCTAAAAGACACACCGGACCGGGAATTGGCCCAACACTTAAATGGGTCGCTAAAAGGCCAAAACTAAGGACCGACTACAAATGGCCCAACTCATTTATGGGCCGTCAACAGGCTGAAAGACACATCGAGCCGGAAATTGGCCCAACACTTAAATGGGTCGCTAAAAGGCCGAAAGATGTACATCCTGAAAATTGGCACATCCCTTGAATGGGCCGTTAATAGGCCGAAATTATATCGGGCCGATATCGAGCCCAAATATATAGCGGGCTGTTAACGGGCTGGAACCGACAATGCGCTGCAATGGTGTCAAATCTTTAACGGGCCGTTGACAGGCCGAATTGGCACATCTCGTATGGGCTGTGGGCTTAAATGGACCTGACACAACTAGTCCTTATATGGGCCAGCCTGCTAATTTTTACTGGGCCGACCTTTTTCACCGGAATGGGCCACTGTTGGGCCGTGCCATGTGTCGACCTATCATAGGCACCTCCTATCCAATGAATGGATGACATCTGTCCCAACGGTTAGCCAACACATGTTTCCTCCAGCCAATGAGAATTTTACACGTGGAAAATCCTCATTGGTCCGAGCTGTTAGCGGGTTATCGGATCCAAAACCGGACCCGATAGCTTAACGTCGTTCCGTTACGGTGGATGCCATGTGTTGGTCAACCTTGACGAAAGCACTTCCATGACGCGCGATTTATCGTCATGGAAGTGGACACTTCCATGACGATAATTTTGGTAATGTCATGGAACACTTGTACGATAGCACAGGTATGACTATCTTGATTCTGTCATAAAATTGTCATGGATGTACATGCATGACAAAAAACGTGACCTACTGTGACAAGCACGTATCATCACGGAAGTGTCTTTTTTTGTAGTGAAAGCCAATCAAGAAGCTGAATGGGCCGACTGCTGTGACCTTCATTGCAGATATAACCGTCCAGTACAGCGTAACACACAGCATCATCACCGACAATGGCACAAACTTTGCCAAAGGCGCCTTGGCCCGTTTCTGCGCGACGCAGGGCATCCGATTGGACTTATCGTCCATTGCCCATCCGTAGTCAAACGGCCAAGTCGAGCGAGCAAACGGCCTCATCCTCTCCGGCATCAAGCCCCGACTGGTCGAGCCACTAGAGCGCTCGGCCGGCTACTGGATCGACGAGCTGCCGGCCGTCCTCTAGAGTCTCCGCACCACTCCGAACAAGTCAAATGGTTTCACTCCTTTCTTCCTCGTGTACGGGGCCGAGGCCGTCATTCCAACTGACATCGAGTTCGACTCACCTCGCGTCACCATGTACACGGAGGCGGAGGCGAAGGAAGCACGAGAAGACGGCGTCGATCTGCTGGAAGAGGGCCGGCTGTTAGCACTCAGCTGGTCCGTCATCTACCAGCAGAGTTTGCGCCGCTACCATAGTCGGAAGGTCAAGCCAAGATCCTTCCAAGAGGGGGACCTTGTGCTCCAGCTGATCCCGTGAACAGCCGGCCAGCACAAGCTCTCGGCCCCTTGGGAAGGCCCCTTCATCATCAGCAAAGCCTTGGGCAACGACTCCTACTACCTGATCGACGCACAGAAGCCCAGGGCACGCAAGAGGGACGACTCCGACAAGGAAACAGAGCGCCCATGGAATGCAAATCACCTTCGAAGATTTTACAGTTGATGCAGTATGTACCACGCTACCTTTTGTATTAAGCGCAAAGACATCGAGTCCCTCGAGGAGCACTCGGGGCCTACCCTTTTTATCTATATGATAAGTTGTATGCATATGAATGCGTTATTTCATATTTCTGCCTGGCACCGGGTTCGACCAGTCGGCCTGGGGGCTTGCCGCCTTGTACTATGTTCGTGCTACCTGTAGTCGGACAAGTAGTGTGCCAGCACCTAAGCCCTCTCTAGCCAGAAGCTGCAGCTCGCAGAGCGACTGTCCGGCCGGCAATAGTTGAAGGTAGGAAATGGTGCCCACATGAAAAATGGCTAAGGACAAAAGTACTCACATTGGCCAAGCCGGCTCCTCGCCTCACCGACCTGCTGCTGAGCAGCCGGCCGGCCGGCTTCTTACTTAACTTGCTACGTTCTAAAATGGCCAAAGTACTTGTCCTCTGAAATGGCTAAGTACTTGACCCAGCCACAGCCTGCAGAGCGGCTGTCTGGCTGGCAAGGCGGCAGCCAAGGGAGGACGGCAAAGGGAAAAAATCCAAAAGAACAGAAAAGCCAGACAAGTCGGAACTCGGGAAAGCACCACCCGTGTGAGAGTTAATTTACATAGCAAAAGGCCCTCGGCCAGCATTTAACAAAGTTTGAATACACCCCCTGCGGGTGGAACTATGCAAATTTAACAAGTCTGTTCGAAAGATTACAAAAACAGGTAAAGATAAAACTGGTCGCCTAGGCCAGAGGAGCAGCGGGCGGGCCCGGCAGGTAGGTGGAGTCGGCGGTGCCGGCTGGCGGAGTGGCCGTCTGGCGAGTCTTGGCTTGGTCAGCCTCAGGAGCAGTCGGCGGACTTGCACGCGGCTCGTTGCTTGAGGCTCGATCGGGCTGGGCTGGCCGTCCGCTCTGCCCTCCGGTGCGTCGTCTGCACCATCCTCGCCCTCTTCGTCCTCGCCCTCATTGCTGGAGGCGATGTCCTCCACCGAATCTTCCCCGTAGTCCGGGTCCA
The DNA here is from genome assembly GCF_018294505.1 of Triticum aestivum. Classification (NCBI taxonomy): domain Eukaryota; kingdom Viridiplantae; phylum Streptophyta; class Magnoliopsida; order Poales; family Poaceae; genus Triticum; species Triticum aestivum. The sequence continues at coordinate 35,565,989 of NC_057805.1, forward strand.
GCCCAAACCAGTTGGGTGGCACCTCAGTGCCCTCCTCGTTTACTCGATGATGAACTCAGTGGTGTCGGTGTAGTCGGCGATCGCGGCTGCACGTTGGGTAAGGTCGCGGCTCGCCGCCGCCAGCTCTGGTGCGGCCTCCTGCCGGAAAGTGGCCAGCTGGGCCAAGTTCAGGCCCGGATACCACGCCATGACAAACTCCAGGGCCCTCCAAGCACCGGCATGAGTTGTGGAGCCCTTTCAAGCCTCGAAGCGGCCGACCGCCATCTCCAGCCACTCGGCAGTCCAGCTGGGGGTGCGTGGGATCTGAGCAACCGGTCAGAGGGCGGCTAACACCTGGGCCCGACGCGTTGAAGGCGGCGGAGCATCCGATGAGCCGGCTGGAGGCGAGCATGGATAGCGACGAGCTGCTCGCTGAGGGTCCGAGGCGCGTTGGGCACGATTTCTGAACCAGCCTGCCTTCGCTCGGCACGCCGAGGCTCGATGGCCTGGCTGGCGACAACGGCATAGCCAGGAAAGAAGTCTGCGCAAAGGAAAAAGAAGTCTGAAGTCAGAAGCCGGCTCTTATAAACGGTCAGCGGACGAAAGAAAGGGAAGATAACTTACCATCGACCATATCTTTAATCGCTCCATAGCCGTCGGTCAGCCCCTTCTCCTTCTCGGCCTAGGCAGAGCATTCGGTCTCGAACTCGGCCTGGAGGGCGGCCTCGTCGTCCTTCTCCTTCTTGAGCGCCGCCTTGTGTTGATCCGCCTGGGCTGCCAGCTCCTTGGCCAGGTGGTCGCACTCCTCAACCGCCTTGCGGCGCTCCTCCTCCTTGGTGCACAGCTCAGTTTGGGCTTCGCCCAGGCGCTGCTGTAGGTCAGTGGCCGCTCCTGCAAAAGTCAAGAAAAAGAAGTCAGTCAACAAATCAACAAAGGGGAAAGTAGTTGCCGGGAGATCCGGCCCGACTGCTCAGCAGTCGGCCCGAATCTCGGGGGCTACACCCAGCGGGTGCGTTGACGCGCCCCCGCGAGAAAGACGATGGAGTTCTTACTCCGGCTTCGTCCAAATCAGTGGTCCGGTTGGCCAACTCCCGGACATGGGAGTTGAAGGCAGCCGCGCGGATGTTGTGGTAGTCCTGCAACAAAGACAACAGAAGAAAAAAGTAAAGGTTAGCACTCGAAACTTACCTTTAAGTTCCGAGCCACCTGCTCAGCAGCTGGACGGAACTCAGGGGCTACACCCAGTGGGTGTGCCGGCACGCCTCCAGGGAAGATTACAAGAATTAAAAGCAAAGCACAAGAGACGTACCCGAATGGCCGCTTGCGTCGACAAGAACGACTTCGTGTACTGCTGGAGGTTTGGGCCTGAACGTCCTGCGCGGCCGTGTTCAGGATGCCCGTTCCGCCACCAGGAGTCCACTCCGGTGGGGCGGCACTGTTGGCCTCGGCGTCAGGGGCCGATGAGCTCGCGGTCCCGATCTCCACCGCCCGCGGTGCTGAAGCCGCCTTCGCCGCATGACGGCACCCCGGAGTGCGGACCGCGGGAGTAGGGCCCACCACCAGCTCGCCACCGACTGGCGGCACTTGCGGCGCCTCAGGCCGACTGGCTGAGCGCCGGCAGTCGGCATGGGCGGGGGCACTTCCGCCTCCACGATGACAGGGTCGCCCCCTCCCCTCTCCATGACTGGCTGGTCGTCACCGGCTCTTCCAGTCGGCACCTCGATCTCCGGCGCCGGTGGCACGGCACGCAACGGGACGGTGAGCAGTGGAGCCCGGCCGTGGGCCGCCTCCGCCTCCTGCGCCTTGGCGGCTGCGTCCGCCCGCTCCTTGGCCGTGGTGTCGGCCTGAGCCTTGGTAGCCGTGTCGGCTTCAGCCTGCGCGGCCTTGGCTGCGTCCGCCTTCTCACGCTCCTCGCGCGCCTCCCGCGCGTTCCGCTCCGTCGCCGTCTGGAGCTCGGCGCGCGGGTCCACATGACAGTGCTCCGCAGAACCGTCCGCCGCCCCAATCACCGAGGCGGCTGGGTCCCGCGCAAGAGAGAGTGGGGTCCTACGAAGGCACCGCGGCATGAACCATTAAGAAGACTAGAAGAAAGAAGAAAAGCAAACGCGAAAGCAACAATGGAAAAGTCGAAGTACTCACACGGATGCGAGCGGGAGCCGCTTCGGGGTCCTCTGGTACTGGGCCGCCTTTGCGGCAGCCTCCTCCCGCCTGGTCGTGGCGGCCGTGTTCTTGGGCTTCTTCGGCCGGCTGCCGAACAACAACGAGCCGGCCGCCGCCTAGTGCAGTCAGCGCGGCGGAAGAGCTCGCGCCCGCCTTGTCGGCACCGTGCTCACGGCGCGGATCGTTCTCCTCCTCGTCGTCGTCCGGCCAGTCCTCGATGCCGCCTCCTCCTCCGGAGCCACCTGCTCCACCACCGCCGCCCGTGGCATCGTCCTCCTCCATGGTGGCCGCCCCAAGTCGGGGTCATCTACGTCGCTCCTCGACCGGTTCGGCATGTATTCATGACCTGGCTCCAGGGCATCGGTGGCCGACTGGGTTGACAAGACCTGCGCCATTGCTGACTGGTCGGACGACGAAGAAGAACTCGAACAAGCAAAGAAAAGAAAAGAACAATAAGACTCACCGCAGGCGGCGGGTGAGCGCGGTCGTACGCCCGCTTGCCGAACTGCCAGTCCTTCTCCGAGAGCTTGCAGTTGGAGAAGTAGTTGACCAGCCGAACCACCTCCATGTCCGGCAGCTCCTTCGAGCACATCCGGCATGGGTCCTGGTGCCCGCTCATACTGCTGATGATGTGCGGCCGGGCTTGGAGGGGGAGCACTCGGCGTGCCACGTAGGCGGCCAGTGAATCCGAGCCTTTGAGCCCCTCCGACTCCGTGATCACCTGAAGCCGGGCGAGGGAAGCGTTGGAGGCCGCCGCCAGAGTGGTCGGGTTATATCGCCAGTTGGCGCGCGGCTCAACAGGAGGCCCGGCCACATAGGCCGGCAAGTTGATGTAGTCCAGTGTCGGGTGGAGGTTCTTGATGTAGAAATATGACTTCTGCCACAGCAGCAGACAGATGGTCGGGAAGCGGTTCTCGGCACCCGGGTGCCGCACCGCCACGCAAGCTCCGCACTGAGCCGCCGTGCCCTTGGCGGCGGTGCTGAGATTGATGTAGAAGCACTCCCCCAAAGTTCGAGAGTGGGGAGAGTGCCAAGGTAGCCCTTGCAGAGGGTGACAAAAGCGGCCAGCAGCACCACTGTCGGTTCAATATCCGGCGTATCTCATAGTAGGGGTCCTAAGCTAGGCGTCTTGGAGCGATGGTAACATGGACACGAGGTTTTACCCAGCTTCGGGCTCTCTTGATGAGATAATACCCTACATGCTGCTTTTGATTGTATTCATATGGGTGTAGTACAGAGTACATGTATCTACCACGAGATTGTAGTACTGAATATGAGATTGTCTATTGACTAGCTTGGCCGCGGTTTATATATGCACCGTAGGCCTAGGGTTTAGAGGAGTCCTTGTCTTGGGCGCCAAGTCTTGTGGAATCCTCCTTGTATGCGGCATGGGCGGTCCGAACTGGCCCAATAGTGAACCGCCATGGGGGTCCTCGGCCCGGTCCAGCTGGTCGGGAGACGACGTGGTGAGTACCCCCTAGTCCAGGACACCGTCCGTAGCCCCCCTGAACCGGTCTTCAAGTTGGGGACGCTCCTCAATTCTTCCGAATTGTTCTTCATCTTCGGTCGTCGGTCTTGAAAACTGGTTCAACAAATCTTCTCATCTTCGATCTTGAGGATCGCCGAAGTGCATCCGAAGAGTTTACACGTCAGCTATCCGAGGAGCCCCTTTAAGTTTCTAGCCTTTATCAATGCCCTGTTATTTTTATGCCACACCACGGGTTTGTAGTTGTTCCCGGGCGGCAGTATCCTCTTGCGTCCGAGCTCCAACGCCGGACTGCATTCGAGGTAACTTTTGCAGCCGAGCACCAAAGCCGGACCGCTTCTGAGCTACAACGCCGGAATGTATCCGAGCTCCAACGCCGGAACACATCCGAGCTCCAGCGCCAGACTATGTCCAAGTTCCAACGCCGGACTGTATCCAAGCTCCAACGCCGGACAATATCCGAGGTGTCATAGATCACCTTGGTTCAAAAAAGTTGAAGGAGTTTAGCCGAGCTTAATGCCGGAAATGCCCTCTATGGAGCCAGCCACTTGCATCCGAGCTATATCCCAAAATTCTTTCGAGGTGGTTCAGCACCTCGGTCATGGGCTGATTGTTTGCAGATTTTATTTCCGATTGATGCAATCTATTTACTGACGAGATATATAGCCAGTAGCCCTCAAGGTGTGTGTCGGTCTAAAAACCCGAGATGCACCTGAAGGATGACATAAGACCGCTGATTCCAGTAGCCCCCGAGACTTAGGTTGATTTGCAAAATCAGCCTAAGGATCAACTCCTAGCTCGGTAGAATACTTCGGGACACAAAAAGCGGTGTGAACAGTCCTCGAGACTCAGGCTGGGTGCGGCCGACCAACCTGAGGATCATAATCTCCTCGGAAACTATATTGCACTTAAATTTCCTGCATTGGATTATCAATGCAGTAGCCCCCGAGACACTGGTCGGGTGGCAACACCGGATCAGGGGATCGATGTGCCCCTTTAATAGTAGTAAATGATAAGCCCGAAGCCCAGTAGCCCCCGAGCCTTAATGCGGGCATGCGAGGCCGAATTAAGGATCGATGTCCATAGTAAAATCACAAATTATATGTAATGATTCTACGTATCCAAGTACTTTACATCATTAATGCTCGCATCCGCTTTGTACAAAACTTTGTTGACCGACCATCGGCTTCAACCTCCTCGGCCAGAAGCCGGGGAGTGTTTGTCCTACTTTATGAAGCCGTTATAAGGGCAAAGATTTATGGAAAACAAGGCAATCCGGCCATACGGTTTTATAAACAAAGGTACGCGGAGAGATATGTTATATTACTTAATGTAAGAACATGTTCCAAGGAAAATAGTTCCTCTATCGGTTCCTTTCTTTGGGTCATCATGCTTATCATGATCATGAAACCTCACCTCCGATCAATGTGGGAGAAAAATATTGAGGATTTAGTTCGGGGAAAGTTCCCGAACTCTGTGGTATTAATGAACCGAAATTTCTTACTTCCGTCATTGCCGACCAATGTGATCCTTTAAGATCGCTAGCTTTCGGCTTCACCCAGTCTGAGGTACTAACTCGGATGACCAGGTAGTAACAATCACAGAGGTGCTCCCTTTACCGCCAAGGCGAACAATCGGGAATGTAGGGGTAAGCACAGGAGCCAGGCAACCCAGCTTGGCAAAAATCTTAAGTCAAATTGATGCATATTTATGGCTTTATAACGATGATTACGGAAGGCACCCCATGTATATTAAATACAAATGACGATGATATGTTTATTTTGACTCCGTTGCGACCGTTTATCAGTTGAAAGTGGCCCATCGTCGGCTTCTACCCCTTTTGTAGATACTACGCAGGGTGCCTCCGCGATAACAAGACAACCCTTAGCCGACGTCTCGGTGCCCGAAGGCGGTTGTGTAAGCGGAAACGAGGCAATCAGATATGCGGGCTTTATAACTTTCACTTAGTCATAGAAGCTTTAAACTGGAGAAGCTAGCTGTGAGCCCCCGGTTAGTGTTCGGTGACATCCGAGGTCAAGCCGTAAACACTTCGGCCAATGTTATGAACGGCCCGTCATTTAACATAGTCATCGGATCGCTGACCAGTTTATGCGTATTGTGACAGTCGGTTTTCGGCTTTCTCCACTAAGGTGCTTAACCATGTGAGCTGGTAGCACAATCGTAGTGGTTCTCCCTTTGCACACCTAGCCGAACAAAGCGGAACGTAGGAGGCAACCCAACTATTGACCGAAGACACAGTTCCAAACTGATGCATATTTAGTAATATTCGAGAATGTTTTTGCCGAATCTCTAAAGGTGTCCGGCGTTGCACTGCGAGACTTGTGCTGAAAACACACAAATAGTTTAAAGGTGCCATAAGCTTGGAAAACCAAAAACGTCAGTAAAAACTCGACGTCCGAACAAGATCAAGTGTTCGGTGCCAATCCGAAAATTGGAAAAAGAAAAAATTGTGCTTCTGCCGTGCTTTAACATGACACACCCGATCTCAACACTTCAAGCGGGCCAGCCTAAGGCTTCGAGCTCCTTATCCCAAAGGCGGAGTACTTCTTCGAGGCTAGTTTAGCGAGCTAAACTCGAGCGACTTTTTAGAGAGAAGACAGGCTATCTGGTTATTGACCATACACTCGAGTCGAAAAAGGAGTGGTAGGAGAAGACTCTGCAACGACCAAGAAGAAAACACATTTACTATAAAGCAGCTCATATAAATTTTAAGAGCCCACAAATGACTTGGGTAAAAGAATTTTATGTATAATGATTGTATGTACCGATGTACTTATATCATATCAGTGTTCACCCGAACTTTAAACGCGTCTTAACTGACCGTTGGCTTCTCCCTCTTCGGTCAAGGACCGAAAAGTGTCATGTAGTCCACCTGTCGAAAGCATCGACGGTGTTTCCGATAACTAGGCAATCAGGCCATAAGGCTGTAACAGACAAAGCGCGCTCAGGGAACTTATGCTATATTACTGACGAAGTGTAAGAAGCATCTTCGAAGAAAATAGTACCTCCACCGATACCTTTCTTCGGTTGCTCATTGTTACTATGAGACTTGTGCAATAGATTTTTTGTACTCATGAGTTCCGTTGTGTGCCGACCATTATTGAAAACAATAAGAGCGCTAGTTTTCGGCTTCACCCAGTCTGAGGTACTAACTCGGATGACCCGGTAGTAACAATCGCAGAGGTGCTCCCTTTACCGCCTAGCCGAACAATCGGGAACATAGGGGTAAGCACAGGAGCCAGGCAACCCAGCTTGCGAAACACTTTAGTCAACATGGTGCATATTGTGGCATAATACACGAACAGGAAATGAAGCCGTACAAGTATAATCATATGCGAGAGGAAAGGCTTCATAAAGGAAGCCCCCAAGTAAATGGGGTATTTGAATTGCTTGCAACAAACAAGGTTTGGACAAAGAAAGTTTTTTGCAAATGACTTTTTGTCAAAAAAGCATAATGCTTGGTCGAACCGAACAAAATTTAAAACTAAAGGTTTTTAAGCATGGAAGCGACTCAGCTGGTTAATGTGCTTGGTGTCGATGCACCACCCAAGCTTACGGCAGGACAAGGTCCCAGCCCCCAAGCCGGTCCCGAGGTGGCGGAGCGAAGAGCTCGGCACTTCAAAGTGGCGACATAGTACAGGCAATGCAGGCCGGCAGTGTGACGCCGAAGTCCCCGGCGTGGCTTAATGAAGTAATGACGAAGCCTTCGGTCCAGCCGAGGTGACGTGGTACGTCAGTATGCCGAGGTGACAGCGCTGCCCGACCCGGATCCTTTACTTGTGCACAGAAAATAGTGCAAGCCGGAGATAACAGGAATAAAAAAATGTTGCATAATTAATAATTTACGCAAAGTGAGTAATAAAAGAAATATGGCCCGTGTGCCGAACACTCGATGAGGTAGATCTCTCTCAGCGATGCCGAATTCCCCGAGGCAACCGAACATGTCGGTATGGCGATTCGACAAACAAGGTGATCACGCAAGCCGATTGGGACAACGACGTCGGTTGCCAAAGGGACCACGTGATGCAGTCGAAGTGGATCACCTACACACATAAAATAGTGCGGTCCAAAAAGGATAATTGCTTTTCGCAAAAATAATTTATTGAAAGAGATGTGGCCTGGCGCCGAAGTCATGTCGATGTAGGGCGTCGGCGTGATGCGGTGAAGGCGTGGCCAAGCCTGAATTCACAGGCCGGTCTGAGTTCCGGATGCGGCATTCGCCGAACTGTATACGGAAACTGACCGAACCACCACGCGACCGTTGTTAATGCGGCCACCATTTGATAGACCTGTGTACAGATGATGAAACAGACTAGAGAACCCAAGCAACAAAAAATACTAGGATTAATAGCACCTGGTTTATCTGTTGTAGCAATCCGAAGAAAGGTTACTCCCAAGATTGGGACTCGATCCGCACACCCATTCCCTGATGGGCGATAAAGTGACGGCATGACGATGCTGGCGAAGGTGGGCTCGTCGAGGAAAAGCCCCCAGTCCAGCTAATGTGACGAAGCTGGTCGGCTGGTGACGCCGAAGTCACCAGAGTATGTTGATGAAGAAATAGCAAAGTCCCCGGTCTAGCCGAGGTGTCGAAGCGGGTCGGTAAGGAGATGTTGCAGCTGCCATGTTTGCCGAGGTGTTGAAGCAGTTCGGCGTGATGAACATCGGCTTGAAGAAGCAACAGTGCGGCCATGCCGACGCTGGTCATAACTTGTGACGCGGTCAATGCCGGATTGATGAAGCGACCGAGAGGCGATGTCGGCGCGCCTGACCCGTGCAATCCGCGGGGCGATGGTGTTGGTGATGATTTATCCTTGGCGATTCCGAACTCTTGTTTGGCTCGCCGAGATGGGGATCCAAAGAGGTTGAGCTCGGCTCAACAACGCAACGACGTGTCTAGTGTAGGTCGGCAGCCGTGGAGCAATATTACCGGACTGGTTTGACACCAGCGAGATGGTGAACATTACCTCAGAGGAGGCTTAAAATTTTATGGGCACGTGTTTAAAAACAACACACAATACCCTAGAAAAAATTCCGTCAAAGAGGTTGTCCAATATCCCGTTCATGAAGAAACATGAACTCGGGCCGGATTCGTATTCGCGCAGTAAACAGATCCGAAAATTGGTCCACTCATCGGAAGGTTCCTGGAGTTTGAACCATCGGATCAAGCTAAAATTTTGAGGGGTGGTAGATATGGGAATTCCGCAGGAGATGGACGGTTGGGTCTTCCAAAGGACCTCCGAGCTGGGCTATGGAGATCACGCCCTAAACTCGTCCAGATTCCCGTCCAGATTTGACAGGGCTCCGGTATATCGTAGATTGCCAGAGATTCCTCTATCGGAACTCGATGAAATTTGGCGTGGTTGTTGTACACTTAATTCCGCACAATTCCACCGAAGGAATCGTCAAAGCGATGCTCGAGGAGGTGGTGGCAGCGGATACAAGTTTGCTGTTCGGAAAAAAAACAGCACGGTCGCCCGAGGGCAATGTTGACGTTGAGCCCCCGAGCTCCATGGATGATTCTTTCATGATCATGATAAAGATCGTAGTTGATGTTAACAAAGGCCCTCGTCTGAACATGATGATTGGAGGTAGGGCACAGTCCTTGGTTAAGCCAAGGTGACCAGTCGAGCCGGCGACAAAAGATGCCGACGTCGACCATAAAGCTCGGCTCCGATGCGTAGATCACGCCGGAGACGATCCAAATTCCCATCGCCCCGTGGCGACCGCCAGCAGGCTCTCAATGAAAGCACCAATGTCGGTTCAATATACAGCGTATCTCGTAGTAGGGGTCCTAAGCTAGGCGTCTTGGAGCAATGGTAACATGGACACGGGGTTTTACCCAACTTTGGGCTCTCTTGATGAGATAATACCCTACATGCTGCTTTTGATTGTATTCATATGGGTGTAGTACAAAGTACATGTATCTACCACGAGATTGTAGTAATGAATATGAGATTGTCTATTGACTAGCTTGGCCGCGGTTTATATATGCACCGTAGGCCTAGGGTTTAGAGGAGTCCTTGTCTTGGGCGCCAAGTCTTGTGGAATCCTCCTTGTATGCGGCATGGGCTGTCCGAACTGGCCCAATAGTGAACCACCATGGGGGTCCTCGGCCTGGTCCAGCTGGTCGGGAGACGACGTGGTGAGTACCCCCTAGTCCAGGACACCGTCAGTAGCCCCTGAAACGGTCTTCAAGTTGGGGACGCTCCTCGATTCTTCCGAACTGTTCTTCATCTTCGGTCGTCGGTCTTGAAAACTGGTTCAACAAATCTTCTCATCTTCGATCTTGAGGATCGCAGAAGTGCATCCGAAGAGTTTACACGTCAGGTATCCGAGGAGCCCCTTTAAGTTTCCGGCCTTTATCAATGCCCTGTTATTTTTATGGCACACCACGGGTTTGAAGTTGTTCCCGGGCGGCAGTATCCTCTTCCGTCCGAGCTCCAACGCCGGACTGCATTCGAGGTATCTTTTGCAGCCGAGCACCAATGCCGGACCGCTTCCGAGCTACAACGCCAGAATGTATCCGAGTTCCAACGCCGGAACGCATCCGAGCTCCAATGCCAGACTATGTCCAAGCTCCAACGCCGGACTGTATCCGAGCTCTAACGCCGGACTATATCCGAGGTGTCATAGATCACCTTGGTTCAAAAAAGTTGAAGGAGTTTAGCCGAGCTTAATGCCGGAAATGCCCTCTATGGAGCCAGCCACTTGCATCCGAGCTATATCCCGAAATGCTTTCGAGGTGGTTCAGCACCTCGGTCATGGGCTGATTGTTTGCAGATTTTATTTCCGATTGATGCAATCTATTTACTGACGAGATATATAGCCAGTAGCCCTCAAGGTGTGTGTCGGTCTAAAAACCCGAGATGCACCTGAAGGATGACATAAGACCGCTGATTCCAGTAGCCCCCGAGACTCAGGTTGATTTGCATGCAAAATCAGCCTAAGGATCAACTCCTAGCTCGGTAGAATACTTCAGGACACAAAAAGCAGTGTGAACAGTCCTCGAGACTCAGGCTGGGTGCGGCCGACCAACCTGTGGATCATAATCTCCTCGAAAACTATATTGCACTTAAATTTCCTGCATTGGATTATCAATGCAGTAGCCCCAGAGACACTGGTCGGGTGGCAACGCCGGATCAGGGGATAGATGTGCCCCTTTAATAGTAGTAAATGATAAGCCCGAAGCCCAGTAGCCCCCGTGCCTTAATGCGGGCATGCGAGGCCGAATTAAGGATCGATGTCCATAGTAAAATCACAAATTATATGTAATGATTCTACATATCCAAGTACTTTACATCATTAATGCTCGCATCCGCTTTGTACAAAACTTTGTTGACCGACCATCGGCTTCAACCTACTCGGCCAGAAGCCGGGGAGTGTTTGTCCTACTTTATAAAGCCGTTATAAGGGCAAAGATTTATGGAAAACAAGGCAATCCGGCCATACGGTTTTAAAACAAAGGTACGCGGAGAGATATGTTATATTACTTAATGTAAGAACATGTTCCAATGAAAATAGTTCTTCTATCAGTTCCTTTCTTTGGGTCATCATGCTTATCATGATCATGAAACCTCACCTCCGGTCAATGTGGGAGAAAAATATTGAGGATTTAGTTCGGGGAAAGTTCCCAAACTCTGTGGTATTAATGAACCGAAATTTCTTACTTCCGTCGTTGCCGACTAATGTGATCCTTTAAGATCGCTAGCTTTCGGCTTCACCCAGTCTGAGGTACTAACTCGGATGACCAGGTAGTAACAATCACAGAGGTGCTCCCTTTACCGCCTAGCCGAACAATCGGGAATGTAGGGGTAAGCACAGGAGCCAGGCAACCCAGCTTGGCAAAAATCTTAAGTCAAATTGATGCATATTTATGGCTTTATAACGATGATTACGGAAGGCAGCCCTTGTATATTAAATACAAATGACGATGATATGTTTATTTTGACTCCGTTGCGACCGTTTATCAGTTGAAAGTGGCCCATCGTCGGCTTCTACCCCTTCTGTAGATACTACGCAGGGTGCCTCCGCGATAACAAGACAACCCTTAGCCGACGTCTCGGTGCCCGAAGGCGGTTGTGTTAGCGGAAACGAGGCAATCAGATATGCGGGCTTTATAACTTTCACTTAGTCATAGGAGCTTTAAACTGGGGAAGCTAGCTGTGACCCCGGTTAGTGTTCGGCGACATCCGAGGTCAAGCCGTAAACACTTCGGCCAATGTTATGAACGGCCCATCATTTAACATAGTCATCGGATCGCTGACCAGTTTATGCGTATTGTGACAGTCAGTTTTCGGCTTTCTCCACTAAGGTGCTTAACCATGTGAGCTGGAAGCACAATCGCAGTGGTTCTCCCTTTGCACACCTAGCCGAACAAAGCGGAACATAGGAGGCAACCCAACTATTAACCGAAGACACAATTCGAAACTGATGCATATTTTGTAATATCTGAGAATGTTTTTGCCGAATCTCTAAAGGTGTCCGGCATTGCACTGCGAGACTTGTGCTGAAAACACACAAATAGTTTAAAGGTGCCATAAGCTTGGAAAACCAAAAACGTCAGTAAAAACTCGACGTCCGAACAAGATCAAGTGTTCGGTGCCAATCCAAAAATTGGACAAAAGAAAAAATTGTGCTTCTGCCGTGCTTCAACATGACACACCCGATCTCAACACTTCAAGCGGGCCAGCCTACGGCTTCGAGCTCCTTATCCCAAAGCCGGAGTACTTTTTCGAGGCCAGTTTAGCAGCGGAGAGGAGAAGAAGAAGAACGGTGAAGCAAAAGGAAGAGGAGGGCGCGCGTGCATCTGCCGCCCCCCCTCTTCCGCCCTACTTATAGCCCAAGCGGCGAAGCCGGGGGGGCGAGAACGTGGGGGTCGTGGGATTAACTGTGCCCACTCCCCCCACGATCCCACGATTATTGCGCCCGTTATGGCGTGTATTAATGGCAGCGGAAGCCCAACTGCTCGCTGAGACGTCTATTTTGCATCATGCTTTTATATCGATATTTACTGCATTATGGGCTATTATTACACGTTATGTCACAATACTTATGCCTATTCTCTCTTATTTTACAAGGTTTACATGAAGAGGGAGAATGCCGGCAGCTGGAATTCTGGGCTGGAAAAGGAGCAAATATTAGAGACCTATTCTGCACAGCTCCAACAGTCCTGAAACTCTACGGAGGCACTTTTTGGAATTAATAAAAAATACTAGCAAAAGAATCAACCAGAGGGGCCCCACACCATGGCCACGAGGGTGGGGGGCGCGCCCTACCCCCCTGGGCGCGCCCCCCTATCTCGTGGGCCCCCTGGCAGGCCTCCGGTGCCCATCTTTTGCTATATGAAGTCTTTCGCCCTGGAAAAAATCAGAAGGAAGCTTTCGGGACGAAGCGCCGGCGTCTCGAGGCGGAACCTTGGCGGAACCAATCTAGGGCTCCGGCAGAGCTGTTCTGCCGGGGAAACATCCCTCCGGGAGGGGGAAATCATCACCATTGTCATCATCATCGATCCTCTCATCGGGAGGGCATCAATCTCCATCAACATCTTCACCAGCACCATCTCATCTCAAACCCTAGTTCATCCCTTGTATCCAATCTTTGTCTCAAAACCTCATATTGGTACCTGTGGGTTGCTAGTAGTGTTGATTACTCCTTGTAGTTGATGCTAGTTGGTTTACTTGGTGGAAGATCATATGTTCAGATCCTTTATGCATATTAATACCCTTCTGATTATGAACATGAATATGATTTGTGAGTAGTTACATCTGTTCTTGAGGACATGGGAGAAATCTTGCTATAAGTAGTCATGTGAATTTGGTACTCATTCGATATTTTGATGAGATGTATGTTGTGTCTCCTCTAGTGGTGTTATGTGAACGTCGACTACATGACACTTCACAATTATTTGGGCCTAGAGCAAGGCATTGGGAAGTAATAAGTAGATGATGGGTTGCGAGAGTGACAGAATCTTAAACCCTAGTTTATGCGTTGCTTCGTAAGGGGCTGATTTGGATCCATATGTTTCATGCTATGGTTAGGTTTACCTTAATACTTCTTTTGTAGTTGCTGATGCTTGCAATAGGGGTTAATCATAAGTGGGATGCTTTTCCAAGGAAGGGCAGTACCCAAGCACCGGTCCACCCACATATCAAATTATCAAAGTAATGAACGTGAATCATATGAACGTGATGAAAACTGGCTTGACGATAATCCCCATGTGTCCTCGGGAGCGCTTTCCTTCATATAAGAGTTTGTTCAGGCTTGTCCTTTGCTACAAAAAGGATTGGGCCACCTTGCTGCACTTTATTTACTCTTGTTACTTGTTACCCATTATGAATTACCTTATCACAAAACTATCTGTTACTGATAATTTCAGTGCTTGCAGAGAATACCTTACTGAAAACCGCTTGTCATTTCCTTCTGCTCCGTGTTGGGTTCGACACTCTTACTTGTCGAAAGGACTACAATAGATCCCCTATACTTGTGGGTCATCAAGACTCTTTTCTGGCGCCGTTGCCGGGGAGTGAAGCGCCTTTGGTAAGTGGAATTTGGTTAGGAAAAATTTATATAGTGTGCTGAAATTCACCGTCACTTGTTACTATGGAAAGTAATCCTTTGAAGGGATTGTTCGGGGTATCTTCACCCCGACCAGTAGAGAAAAGAGTTGCACCTCAACCTACTGAACCTACTGAAAATGTTTACTTTCAAATTCCTTCGGGTATGATAGAGAAACTGCTAGCTAATCCTTTTACAGGAGATGGAACATTGCATCCCGATTTGCACCCAATCTATGTGGATGAAGTTTGTGGATTATTTAAGCTTGCAGGTGTGCCCGAGGATGCTATCAAGAAGAAGGTCTTCCCTTTATCTTTGAAGGGAAAGGCATTGACATGGTATAGGCTATGTGATGATATGGGATCATGGAACTACAACCGATTGAAATTGGAATTTCATCAGAAGTTTTATCCTATGCATCTTGTTCATCGTGATCATAATTATATATATAATTTTTGGCCTCGTGAAGGAGAAAGCATCACTCAAGCTTGGGGGAGGCTTAAGTCAATGTTATATTCATGCCTCAATCATGAGCTCTCAAGAGAAATTATTATGAAAAAAATTATGCTCGGCTTTCTCTCAATAATCGCTCCATGCTCGATACTTCTTGTACTGGCTCTTTTATGATGAAGACTATTGAATTCAGATGGGATTTATTGGAAAGAATTAAATGCAACACTGAATATTGGGATCTCGATGAAGGTAAGGAGTCGGGTATAACACCTAAGTTTGATTGTGTTAAATCTTTTATGGATACCGATGTTTTCCATGAATTTAGCACTAAATATGGACTTGACTCTGAGATAGTAGCTTCTTTCTGTGAATCATTTGCTACTCATCTTGATCTCCCTAAGGAGAAGTGGTTTAAATATCATCCTCCCATTGAAGTAAAAGTAGCTGAACCTATTAAAGTTGAAGAAAAGACTATCACTTATAATGTTGATCCTGTTGTTCCTACCGCTTATATTGAGAAACCACCTTTCCCTGTTAGAATAAAGGATCATGCTAAAGCTTTAACTGTGGTTCGTAAGAGTAACACTAGAACACCTACAACCCCTGAGAAAATTAAAGTTGAACCTAGTATTGTTGTGGTTAATGATCTCTTGGTCGATAATATTGATGGGCATGTTATTTACTTCTGTAATGAAGCTGCTAGAATTGCTAGACCCGATACTAAGGGTAAACATAGACATGTTGTTGGCATGCCTGTTGTTTCTGTTAAAATAGGAGATCATTGTTATCATGGCTTGTGTGATATGGGTGCTAGTGCAAGTGCAATACCTCATTCCTTATACAAAGAAATTATGCATGATATTGCACCTGCTAAGATAGAAGAAATTGATGTTACAATTAAGCTTGCCAATAGAGATACTATTTCACCAGTTGGGGTTGTTAGAGATGTTGAAGTCCTATGTGGGAAGGTTAAATATCCTACTGATTTTCTTATTCTTGGTTCCCCACAAGATGACTTTTGTCCCATTATATTCGGTAGGCCCTTCTTGAATACTATTAATGCTAAGATAGACTGCGAAAAAGACATTGTTACTGTTGGTCTAGGGGATATGTCTCATGTGTTTAATTTTGCTAAATTTCGTAGACAACCCCATAATAAAGAATTTCCTAGTCAAGATGAAATTATTGGTTTTGCTTCTATTGTCGTGCCTCCTAATGATCCTTTAGAACAATATTTGCTAGACCATGAAAATGATATGTTTATGTATGAAAGATGGGAAATAGATGAAGTATTCTTTAAGCAAGGACCTATTTTGAAACACAACTTGCCTATTGAAATCCTAGGGGATCCTCCTCCACCCAAGGGTGATCCCATGTTTGAGCTTAAACCATTACCAGATACTCTTAAATATGCATATCTTGATGAAAGAAGATATATCCTGTTATTATTAGTGCTAAACTTTCAGAGAAGGAAGAAGAGAAATTATTGAAAACTCTGAAGAAGAACCGTGCTGCTATTGGATATACTCTTCATGATCTTAAGGGCATTAGTCCCACTCTATGCCAACACAAAATAAAATTTGAGAAAGACACTAAACCGGTTGTTGATCACCAACGATGGTTAAATCCTAAGATGAAAGAAGTGGTAAGAAAAGAAATACTAAAGCTTCTGGAGGCAGGTATAATTTATCCTGTTGCTGATAGTTAGTGGGTAAGTCATGTCCATTGTGTCCCTAAGTAGGGAGGTATTACTGTTGTTCCTAATGATAAAGATGAATTGATCCCACAAAGAATTTTTACAGGTTATAGAATGGTAATTGATTTCCGCAAATTAAACAAAGCTACTAAAAAGGATCATTACCCTTTACCTTTTATTGATCAAATGCTAGAAAGAATATCCAAACATACACATTTTTGCTTTCTAGATGGTTATTCTGTTTTTTCTCAAATACCTGTGTCAAAAGAGGATCAAG
Organism: Triticum aestivum; assembly: GCF_018294505.1. Lineage (NCBI taxonomy): Eukaryota > Viridiplantae > Streptophyta > Magnoliopsida > Poales > Poaceae > Triticum > Triticum aestivum. The sequence continues at coordinate 35,582,618 of NC_057805.1, forward strand.
AAAAGACCACTTTTACTTGCCCTTTTGGTACCTTTGCTTATAGACATATGCCTTTTGGTTTATGCAATGCACCTGCTACCTTTCAAAGATGTATGATGGCTATATTCTCCGACTTTTGTGAAAATATTGTTGAGGTTTTCATGGATGATTTCTCCGTTTATGGATCTTCTTTTGATGATTGCTTAAGCAACCTTGAACGAGTTCTGCAGAGATGTGAAGAACCTAATCTTGTCTTGAATTGGGAGAAGTGCCACCTTATGGTTAATGAAGGTATTGTCTTGGGGCATAAAATTTCTGAAAGAGGTATTGAAGTTGATAAAGCTAAAGTTGATGCTATTGAAAAGATGCCGTGTCCTAAGGACATCAAAGGTATAAGAAGTTTCCTTGGTCATGCCGTTTTTTATAGGAGGTTCATTAAAGACTTCTCAAAAATTTCTAGGCCTCTCACTAATCTCTTACAAAAAGATGTTCCTTTTGTCTTTGATGATGATTGTGTAGAAGCATTTGAAATACTTAAGAAAGCTTTGATTTCTACACCTATTGTTCAGCCACCTGATCGGAATTTACCCTTTGAAATTATGTGTGATGCTAGTGATTATGCTGTAGGTGATGTTCTAGAACAAAGAGTTGATAAGAAATAAAATGTTATCCAATATGCTAGTAAAACTCTGGACAGTGCCCAGAGAAATTATGCTACTACTAAAAAAGAATTTTAGCAGTTGTATTTGCTTGTGATAAGTTCAGACCTTATATTGTTGATTCTAAAGTAACTGTTCACACTGATCATGCTGCTATTAAATATCTTATGGAAAAGAAAGATGCTAAACCTAGACTTATTAGATGGGTTCTCTTGCTAAAAGAATTTGATTTGCATATTATTGATAGAAAGGGAGCTAAGAAACCCGTTGCAGACAACTTGTCTAGGTTAGAATGTTCTTGATGACCCACTGCCTATTGATGATAGCTTTCCTGATGAACAATTAGCTGTCATAAATGCTTCTCGTACTGCTCCATGATATGCTGATTATGCTAATTACATTGTTGCTAAATTTATACCACCTAGTTTCACATACCAGCAAAAGAAAAAGTTTTTCTATGATTTAAGACATTACTTCTGGGATGACCCACACCTTTATAAAGAAGGAGTAGATGGTGTTATTAGACATTGTGTACCTGAGCATGAACAAGAATAGATCCTACGCAAGTGTCACTCCGAGGCTTATGGAGGACACCACGCTGGAGATAGAACTGCACATAAGGTATTGCAATCCGGTTTTTATTGGCCTACTCTCTTCAAAGATGCCCATAAGTTTGTCTTGTCTTGTGATCAATGTCAAAGAATTGGTAATATTAGTAGACGTCAAGAAATGCCTATGAACTATTCACTTGTTATTGAACCATTTGATGTTTGGAGCTTTGATTATATGGGACCGTTTCCTTCCTCTAATGGGTATACACATATTTTAGTTGTTGTTGATTACGTTACTAAGTGGGTAGAAGCTATTCCAACTAGTAGTGTTGATCATAACACCTCTATTAAGATGCTTAAAGAAGTTATTTTTCCGAGGTTTGGAGTCCCTAGATACTTAATGACTGATGGTGGTTCACATTTATTCATGGTGCTTTTCGTAAGATGCTCGCTAAGTATGACGTTAATCATAGAATTCCATCTCCTTACCACCCACAGTCTAGTGGTCAAGTAGAATTGAGTAATAGAGAGATCAAATTAATTTTACAAAAGACTGTTAATAGATCTAGAAAGAATTGGTCCAAGAAACTTGATGATGCATTATGGGCATATATAACCGCATATAAAAATCCTATGGGTATGTCTCCGTATAAAATGGTTTATAGAAAAGCATGTCACTTACCTCTCGAACTACAACATAAGGCATATTGGGCCATTAAAGAGCTCAATTATGATTTCAAACTTGCCGGTGAGAAGAGGCCATTTGACATTAGCTCACTTGATGAATGGAGAACCCAGGCCTATGAGAATGCCAAACTGTTTAAAGAAAAAGTTAAATGATGGCATGACAAAAGGATACAAAAGTGTGAGTTTAATGTAGGTGATTATGTTTTGCTATAAAACTCCCGTTTAAGATTTTTTGCAGGAAAACTCCTCTCTAAATGGGAAGGTCCTTACGTTATCGAGGAGGTCTCTCATTCTGGTGCCATAAAAATCAACAACTTCAAAGGCACAAATCCGAAGGCGGTGAACGGTCAAAGAATCAAACATTATATCTCAGGTAATCCCATAAATGTTGAAACTAATGTTATTGAAACCGTAACCCCGGAGGAATACATAAGGGACACTTTCCAAAACGTTTCAGACTTCAAAAAGGAATAGGTATGTGGTACGGTAAGTAAACCGACTCCAAAATAGTTCTAATAGCAATTTTTCTCTGTTTTGGAATATTTAAGAAAATAGGAAAATAAGAAGTAGTCCGGGAAGGACACGAGGCATCCACAAGGATGGAGGGCGCGCCCCCTGCCTCGTGGGCACCTCGTGTGCTCTCCGGACTCCGTTTTCTTGAGTGATACTTCCTTTGGTCGGTAAAAATTCATTATATAATCTCCCAAAGGTTTTGACCCCCGTACCACGCAAATATCTCCTGTTTTTGTTTCGAGCTATTTTACTGACAGATCTGGATCACCATGACGTCTTCGAGCGCACCCAAGGACAAGTTTTTTGAGAAGGTCATCAACCCCTACCTCGCGGAGGTGCTGCAACACCCTCAAACCACTGAGATGCATGAGGGGGTGCTGCACATCCGCGATGTTGAGGGACCAAGGAGGACCGCAAGCGTGGAGACAAGACTCGAAGCAATGGAGCAGCAAGTTTTCAAGTTCCAAGGGATGGTGGAACTCGAACTCGACGCCAACCACATGATGATCGCGGAGTTCACCACCAACCACAAGCTGGATGCCAAGAACATTGGGGAGGCCATCTTCAAGCTTCACGAGAAAATCGAGCACCTCCAAGCCCAGATCTATGACCTGCAAAACCAAAACTATGAGTATGAATATAGATTCAAGAGGATGAGTTTGGCTGCAGATTTGAGGATCCCGGAGACTTGACCATCTTTCTATGATGGTGAGCCTATGCCTTGGAAGAGGGACGACAAGCCTACATCATCAACAACTCCATCATCACCACCTCCTAGGAAAGAGACATAAACACATGGGTATGGGCACTCCCCTTGGCAACTGCCAAGCTTGGGGGAGGGCCCCGGTATCGTATGACCATCACAATCCTATCTTTACCGTTTTTCTTAGTTCGATCCTTTTGGTAATATCTTGATCTAGTAGAATAAAGTTTTAGTATGATTTAGTTTTGAGTTTTGCTTTATGATCCTTCTATGTAATTGAGTCTGTGAGCTATATATAATAAAGATTAGTCTTGAGTCGAGGGCTTGATTATCTTGCTATGATCTTGAGGGAATAATAGTAAAAGAAAGAATAAAAAGAATTAAAGAGATCATATTGATCTTATGGAGAGTAATGACTTCACATATAAAAGAGTATGATGAATAAAAGTTATTGAGAGTTGACAAACATAGTTTTGGTCATCGTTGCAATTAATAGGAAGTAATAAAGAAAGAGAGGTTTTCACATATAAATATACTATCTTGGACATCTTTTATGATTGTGAGCACTCACTAAAATATGACATGCTAAAAAGTTGATGTTGGACAAGGAAGACAATGTAATGGGTAATGTTTTCTTATATCCGAAATAAAGTATATTGTCATGGATCATCCAACATGTTGAGCTTGCCTTTCCCCCCTCATGCTAGCCAAATTCTTTGCACCAAGTAGAGATACTACTTGTGCTTCCAAATATCCTTAAACCCAGTTTTGCCATGAGAGTCCACCATATCTACCTATGGTTTGAGTAAGATCCTTCAAGTAAGTTGTCATTGTTGCATGCAATAAAAAATGCTTTCTAAATATGTACTCCCTCCGTCCCATAATATAAGAACGTTTTTCAAGCTATGTTAGCTTGAAGAATGTTCTTATATTATGGGACGGAGGGAGTATGATTTATTAGTGTGGAGAAAATAAGCTTTATACGATCTTGTGAAGTGGAAGAAATAAAAGCGACGAACTGCATAATAAAGGTCCATATCACAAGTGGCAATATAAAGTGACGTTCTTCGCATTAAGATTTTGTGCATCCAACCATAAAAGCACATGACAACCTCTGCTTCCCTCTGCGAAGGGCCTATCTTTTATTCTTGTCTTATACCTTATACAAGAGTCATGGTGATCTTCACCTTTCCTTTTTACATTTTATCCTTTGGAAAGCACATTGTGTTGGAAAGATCCTGATATATATATATCCAATTGGATGTAAGTTATCATGAACTATTATTGTTGACATTACCCTTGAGGTAAAAGGTTGGGAGGCAAACTATAAGCCCCTATCTTTCTCTGTGTCCGATTAAAACTTCATACCCATAAGTATTGCGTGAGTGTTAGCAATTGTGAAAGACTAAATGATGGTTGAGTATGTGGACTTGCTGAAAAGCTCTTATATTGACTCTTTCCGATGTTATGATAAATTGCAATTGCTTTAATGACCGAGATGATAGTTTGTTAGTTCTCAATGAAGTTTCTGATTCATACTTGACATTGTGAATAGATTGTTACTTTAGCATAAGAAATCATATGACAATATATATATATATATATATATATATGTTGCTGTTATAAGAATGATCATGATGCCCTCATGTCCGTATTTTATTTTATCGACACCTCTACCTCTAAACATGTGGACATATTTTTCGTTATCGGCTTCCGCTTGAGGACAAGCGAGGTCTAAGCTTGGGGGAGTTGATACGTCCATTTTGCATCATGCTTTTATATCAATATTTATTGATTATGGGCTGTTATTACACGTTATGTCACAATACCTATGCCTATTCTCTCTTATTTTACAAGGTTTACATGAAGAGGGAGAATGCCGGCAGCTGGAATTCTGGGCTGGAAAAGGAGCAAATATTATAGACCTATTCTGCACAACTCCAAAAGTTCTAAAACTCCACGGAGGCACTTTTTGGAATTAATAAAAAATACTAGGGAAAGAATCAACAGGAGGGGGCCCACACCCTGGCCACGAGGGTGGGGGGCGTGCCCTACCCCCTGGGCGCACCCCCTGTCTCATGGGCCCCCTGGCAGGCCTTCGGTGCCCATCTTTTGCTATATGAAGTCTTTCTCCCTGGAAAAATCAGAAGGAACCTTTCGGGACGAAGCGCCGCCATCTCGAGGCGGAACCAATCTAGGGCTCCGGCAGAGCTGTTTTGCCGGGGAAACATCCCTCCGGGAGGGGGAAATCATCACCATCGTCGTCATCATCGATCCTCTCATCAGGAGGGGGTCAATCTCCATCAACATCTTCACCAGCACCGTCTCATCGCAAACCCTAGTTCATCTCTTGTATCCAATCTTTGTCTCAAAACCTCATATTGGTACATGTGGGTTGCTAGTAGTGTTGATTACTCCTTGTAGTTGATGCTAGTTGGTTTATTTGGTGGAAGATCATATGTTCAGATCCTTTATGCATATTAATACCCCTCTGATTATGAACATGAATATGATTTGTGAGTAGTTATGTTTGTTCCTGAGGACATGGGAGAAGTCTTGCTATAAGTAGTCATGTGAATTTGGTATTCGTTCGATATTTTGATGAGATGTATGTTGTCTCTCCTCTAGTGGTGTTATGTGAACGTCGAATACATGACACTTCACCATTATTTGGGCCTAGAGGAAGGCATTGGGAAGTAATAAGTAGATGATGGGTTGCTAGAGTGACAGAAGCTTAAACCCTAGTTTATGCGTTTCTTCGTAAGGGGCTGATTTGGATCCATATGTTTCATGCTATGGTTAGGTTTACCTTAATACTTCTTTTGTAGTTGCGGATGCTTGCAATAGGGTTAATCATAAGTGGGATGCTTGTCCAAGGAAGGGCAGTACCCAAGCACCGGTCCACCCACATATCAAATTATCAAAGTAACGAACGCAAATCATATGAGCATGATGAAAACTAGCTTGATGATAATCCCCATGTGTCCTCGGGAGCGCTTTCCTTCATATAAGAGTTTGTTCAGGCTTGTCCTTTGCTACAAAAAGGATTGGGCCACCTTGCTGCACTTTATTTACTCTTAGTACTTGTTACCCGTTACGAATTACCTTATCACAAAACTATCTGTTACCGATAATTTCAGTGCTTTGCAGAGAATACCTTACTGAAAACCGCTTGTCATTTCCTTCTGCTCCTCGTTGGGTTCGACACTCTTACTTATCGAAAGGACTACGATAGATCCCCTATACTTGTGGGTCATCACTCGCCTCAGCCGCAGCGGATCCGCCCGCGTGCCGAGGCCCTATAGTGGCGGGGCCCAGCCTGTGGCGACATCCCGTCACGTGCGTGGGCTGGCTGGCCGGCCTGGCCTGCTGGCGCCGCATGGCAGGCGGGCAACGGGCGACAAGTCTGACATCAGGCTGGCGTGCCACCTAGCCCCCACCGCGATGTTTCGAAATCACCAGGCGGCTTGCCTGGTCACGGTCAGCTCCTAGCAGTCGGCACTCCTGAAGACAGATGAAGCAAGACTGCCAGACCGCTCGAAGTAGGAAGCTGCTGAGGCTTCTCGTCTTTTCAGCCGCGACGCCCCACCAGCTTCGGGGACTACTGTCGGAGTAAATGACCACGGGTAGCCTCATCAGCCTCCCGTAGTATTTCAAGACATCGGGGCCGGCAGCGCCCCTCGAGCCTCAGGGACAAAGCACCGCCTTCTTAGGGCCGGCTGGTCCAAGCGGCCGGCTGCTGGAAGGCGGCGGAGTCCAGCAGGCGGCCAGGAAGTGGGCCGACTCCTAGCAGGTGGCCTCCAGGGAGGCCGGCTCCTATCAGGCGGGCCCTCGCACCCTCAAAGTTTGCACCCACATAAACATGACAAGACGGGGCATGGCTACAGTGCAGCCTGCCACCCCCAAATCCAGGGCAGAACATGGCCACAGTGCAGCGTACCAGGCGGACATCCCCCGCCCGGCGCGGCACTGTTGCCATGCTGCTCGTGACATCACCCATGGCAGAGGGAGCCACGCTCCCACAACGGGCGGTCGGTACGGCCCGCAGGTGGCGGGCCCTACCTGTCCGTGAGAAGCCAGAAGGCGGCGAGCCTAGACCAGTCGGCTCAAGGGGAGGCCGGCTCCTAGTAGGCGGCCCTCTCCCTCCGTTGAAGTTTGTGCGCCATTAACTAGAAGAGACGGGGAGTGGCTACAGTGAACGCCCACCAGGCGGCGGGACTGTAGCCACGCCATCCCCAACAAAGCACCCATCATCAGCAGCACGGCTACAGTACTAAGCAGCCGGCAAGACCCGCCAGCGATGGGCGCGGCCTGTCGGCCAAGTACAAGACAACCGGCGGGACCCACCAAGCGGCGGGCCCCAGCAGCCGGCGGAGAAGCCGGCCACCAGAGACACTGATAGCTGGGTCCTACACCCGTCCAAATTACCGTTGTACCCCTGGGGGGTAGGCCTATATAAACCCCCCAGGGCACCCATGCAAAGGGTTCAGCCTCTTAGATAACACACACACCATAGAGAGAGGAGTAGAGCTAGCCTTGCCCTTCTTCCTCCTCTAGCCAAACAGCTCAAGGAGCAAGCTTGTAGCTACTTGTTGAGATAGTGATCATGCAGAGACCCCGCAGAGCAGGACTAGGGTTGTTATCTCCTAGGAGAGCCCCGAACCTGGGTAAGATGCGTCGGCGTACGTGTTTGCGCCTTATCCCGTTTCCAGGCACCGGCGACGTATTACTCTCCCCCACCATGATAAGCCATCCCTTGGCTTATGTCGCACGAAACCCTCGACAATTATGTTTCAATCAGAATATATTCCTTGGGCTATTTTGGTGAGGTGAGGGAGGGATGTGGTTGGTTTTAAGATACTAATTAAGGGTTTTACTGCAAATTGGTAGAGAAGTGGGATGTTGTTGAGAAAAGGCAACAACTTACCTCACAGTCGTTAGATGTAGATCTAATGGTCAGAAATGACAGATGGCAGACACTACATCATCACCAACTAAGTCTTCTGTAGGAGTACTATCAATATGCCCATGCATTGCACGGAACATCAAGGTGCATTTTTTTATAAAACACCTGTTGTGATTTACCCATGCGGGAGTAATCCCATGTGTAAAAACTAATGATATCTTGAGAAAGAGGAGAGATAAGGTGAGGAGGAGTGGGGCGTGGTGGTGATTGGTGGTCGGACTGAGCGGAGGCATGGGGATGGACGACGCCGACAGCGACCACCATGCCAGTTTGTTCCAGGGGCTTCCTTTTTTTAATTGCTCAACAATGAGATTGTGGGAGATAAGGATGAACGAGGGAAGACCTTGTCTACAAATGTGGAGAGAGGTGTGGGTATCTTTTAGTTTAATTTCTAACCGTCAGATATAGATCGGTCGGTCTATATTGCAAGATGGCAGGCATACCATCATCACCAACTCGGTTGTTTTATAAGAGAAGAGATATAAGTATGGAGATACAAACGTATTATCGATACTTGTTTCCATAAACTTGGATCTACATTCTATTCGACGGCTGAGCATGTGGGGCCTTAGCACGATGACTTCTCGACTGTGTAAAACAAAGGTCTTCCCGTCGCCGATAAGGTGGGGGTGACGGCGGCGCGCTTTCGGCTTTCTCAAGTCCTAGTAGTCATACTAGGTGATCTACGCACGTGTAGATTTATTCTTTTTCATGTCTCGTGTACGCCGTACTGCCACGACTGTTGATGAATAGACGGTAAGTTATTCACGGGAAAACCTTTGATGAGCATGTGTGCGAGAGAGAGAGACAGCGTGCGTGTGTGATATGTGTAGAGACTGAGGAAATGATAAGAGATTCTTTGTGTCTCTGTGTGTGGAGGATAGAGAGAGATATGTGCATGGGGCTTTGTGTTGTGTAACATGGAGACACATAGACATAATCAGAGAGTGAGTGTGTGAGATACACATGCGGACATGGGGAGAGATGTGTGAGTTAGAGAGATGGAGAATTTTGGTGTGCATGTGAGCTAGAGAGAGGGGGGATATATACATACCTAAAGCTGAAGAGAATATGCAAGGGTGTGTGTGTCTTAAAAGAAGGATCCAAATAGATGGGTGTTTGTGCGTGTCTGTGTGTGTTTGTGCGCGTGTGTGTGTGAGAGAGGGAGTGTGTGTATGTGGATAAGAGAGACCACTAATGATGTAAACCTAGTAGGGAAGGGGGAATGGTGTGACATGTGTGTCAAAGAGAGAGAAAGGCATGTGTAGTAGCGGGATAACATGGGTGCGGGCGGGGAGCAGACTATTTGGAAGAGACATCAAGTGTGTGTGGGAGAGGGGTGTGAGAGCGAGAGAGAGAGAGAGAGAGAGAGCTTGCGAGGGAGAGAGAGAGGAAGAGAGGGGGACAGAGAGGGGTCGTTTGTGTGTGTGGAAGTGGCATATAGATAGGGATACAAGGTTGATGTTGTTAAAAAGTGGCCTATGTACGGAGACGTAAGGGAAGCGAGTCATCGTGTGTGTGATAGAGACTTCATGAGAGATTTAGAATAGATGGTGTAGAGAACAACGTGCAAGATTGAGAACGATGATACGTTAGGGAGATATGGAAAGAGTCACGACATATATGTATATAGGGAAGGAGCTGGGGCGGGTCCGCATGTGGGAGAGATAGAAAGAGGAGAGTGGTGCATAAGGAGACAAAGGGTGCTTGTTTGCAGTGGGGGTGGTGAGTGAGGTGAGTGTGCGACAACCACATAACTAGGGAGATAGACGTTTGGGGGCGACGTTCCGTGTGTATGGGAAAGATACACTCTATATAGTGGGTGTGCTTGGGGGAAGAGATGTGTGCATGCCCGAGAAACAAAGTGATTGAGACCTATATTGGGGTCCGGACTTTAGAAGAGAGGGGGTGTTAATGTGCTCCTGTGTTCGTGTCCGGGGGAGAGAACGACTTGTGGGGGACGGGTGGGTGACTTCAAATAAAGAGTGAGGTGTCTATATTTGAGAGACTTTAGCGTAATTGAGATATATATGGTCAATAGTGTGTGCACTCATGGTTGATCAATTTGTTTCACAGTTTGGACTATGAGATAACGATACTTTCGAACATGCGTGATATGCTTTGAAGTACCAGAATTACAAACCTAAGATTGGAATTTTGGAATTCGACTCCATCATTAGCTTTTGTAATTCATTTAAATGGAGGTACATTTTAAGCCGAGATTTCGTGATTTCAAATTCATATATCAAACCTAGAGATATAAACATATGGGCATGTTCAAACCTTATAATCATCCACTTTATTCATACACATACACATTTTTGTTTTTGACATCATATTTAGGATAAACACATTTGGAATATCATTTGAATTGGACCATATGATGGTATTTGCTTCCACTAGCTCAATGATCCATATTTGAATTGAATGGACAATCTAAGATTCGAGTTGGAGACATTGATTTTCAAAACTTGCACTTTTTTTGCGTGGAAAACAAATAAATTCTCAGCCATGATATCATAGTCGGTCGTACAAGAGCAGAATACTTAATTTCAGGTGCCAAAAGCTTTCAAACTTCCCGCTCACATCGAAATATCTCGCGCCCGAAAGTTTAGCCCTGCGATATTCCTGTTTTACCCCTGCCACATGAACGGAAAAGGGCTGCTTTGGTAACTCCATTGTTTTCCCATCTTTGCCCCCAACATTCTTCCCCAGAGCCCCTCCCCTCCCCCTCCCCGCCCCAACCCCCCAACCACGCCAAGCCGCCGAATCTAGTCCTCCGCCGCAGCGGTGGACCTCACACCCCGCAAGATCTACCTTCCGCACCTTGGACCCCCCCAACTGCCAACTCACCGCTTCACCGGAGCTGCTTCAGCGACTGGCTTGTCCACCGCTCCAGATCTCCTTGACCGCCATCATGGTCCACCGCACCAGATCTGCTTCACCGGCGCCCTTGTCCACCATAGTGTAGGCCCTTCACTGACTCCCTCGTCGGCCCCATCGCTGGCCCTTCATACAAGCCCTCGTCCGCCGCAACAGATCCGCCTCACCGAAAGCACTGTACACCGCGTCGGATGTGCTTCCCTGACGCCTTCATCCACTACACCGGACCCGCTCCATGGACGCCATATTCAACTCCACCGGCCCTGCTTTACTGACGCCGCAGCCTCATCAGGTTATTTCGATTTGTACTCCTTTGATTTTTCTCTTCTTTATCGTGGAACTGTTCACTTACCACATATGAGCTTTCTTGTATGCCAATAGGCGCCGCAACCGAAGCAACGGAGCTGCTTCAGCAACGGCGACAGCTGGGCCAAACTCAACCGCAACACGAGCACCATCGACGATCCTTGGCTATCAAGTATGACAACGATATCCATACGCCGCCGAGAATCAGGTACTATTATCCAACGGTCGGCGCCTATGTTCACTTTCTTAGCATAAGCACCATACCTTTGAATTTCTTCAGGGCATCATTCAATTTTTCATGAGATGCGTTATTCTGCTTGCACCTGTAGGGCCATACTTCTGGCAGTGAACATGTTACATGTGCTAAATTACAAACCAGTGCACATATAGTTACAATGCTTTTGTTTTGTCCTAAGTATCACTGTACTTTCTAGATATCACTGCCTACTATTTTACTTCTTGCATGTTATATTTATGATAATGGTGTTGTTCTGATGCCACCTGTTGGTTCCATCAGACTACTTCGTGTTCTCTATGCTTAATTACACATCAGCAAACTAGCATGTGGTTCCGCTGCTTTTTGTTCGTTTTACCCTACATTTTCTGATGCTAGCTATTACATCACTGCTCCGAGCCTCTGTTCATTACTTTTTTGTGCGTTCTTGATCTTCCCAAGTTGCATGACTAATTTGATACTTCTATCAATTATGGAGGTACCAACCCCATCAAGCAAAATATTTGTTCTTTTGGGGCTGGCACCTCGAACAAGCATAACAATAGAGTGAAGCACATATATTGTCGTGTAAGCACACACCCTTCTTTCATTAGTTTAGATGAACCATTGATGATAAATTCGAACCAGTGCATGCGATTAAAATTAATTTTACCTAAATAGAGGGTGCAGAATAAACTACAACAACTAGATTTGCAACCACGGGATGCTGACGATATCCTCAAAGAACATTGCAACAACAACGAGGCTTCACAGCAACATATGGTAAGCCAGTGTGTTTTAGTACATGTGAAATGTAATGTGTGTGGGCTGCTTTCTTGGCTTGTGCCCTCAACCTGTAATCCTATAGAATTACAAATAGTTCAGTTGTCTGCTTTGCTGTATTGCTTGATTCGAATCCTTGTTTGTTACTTGTTAGGCTATACCCGAGTTGACCAATATGTCAGCAGTGCCTGATGTACTATCGTAAATAAATGCATGCCTAGTTCATTTGACTCCTTAACTTTTCCTATGAACTTCATCACAAGACTATCTTCGTAGTTTATATGAGGCCACACAGTTAAGTGATTTCTCAGATTATTTCAACTACTTAGATACCTTGGCAACTTAAATATAGCGGCGCTACACTGCCTTTCTTCATCTTACCATTTTAATTTCTTTTTGGTTGATGCTGCTTGGAACCATTTAAATATAGCTTGTCATGCTCGGCAATAATTCATATGTCGTTTACCATGTAAGCTTACTGCCTGGATCATGCGATAACTATCTCTTACTTATGTCCAGCGGAAACCTTTCAGGATGACGTTGACACTAGGACACGATGTACAACCCCAAAATCTATTTGTGGAAGCAGTGCACCATCCATGTTACCAAATGGTAGCAGTTCAGAGGCAACACCACCGGAGAGCAGTCTGAGCATAGATATTATAGTTCTTGAGGCTCTACTAGAGGCAGAAAGAGATTGTGTGGCTGCCATGAATGAGGTAATCTTGATCATGATGCTGGAAATTATGCATTTAGCTACACGCATTATGCAAGCAACCCAAGAATTGTAGGAAGTAAGAATGTTGCATTTGAAGACGGAGGAGGTCCTGCTGCTTCTGCTATCTGAAGCCCAGGGTAATCCCAGTTCTTCTTTAGATACCAGTTGCATGTTGTGTCATGTCTCTAAATGGATTATGTTGTAAGACCCCCTATGTTGTCCATGTGTTGTAATGATCTGAATTTTTTAGGCGAGGTAATCCTCGGTACTTGTATGATTGACATAAGGTAAATTGTTTTTCGTGTGAGCATATTGTATTGGATGAAATAACTGTTTGACTCAAAGTGTATCCAACATACTGAATTCGAAGATCACGACATTTCTAAATCATATTCATATATAAAGGTGGAATAAATCTTTGTCGTGCTTTTTAAGAAATAAATAATAAAACATAGAATGATGTATGAATATTCGTAATCGAATACAAATTGGATTTGAATTTAGTTGTCACGGCCCAGCGTAAACGTGAATGCTAATTCTCCCAAATTTTGAACGAAGCGGCAAAACACCCACTATCATTTGTCGGCTCCCCGAAGCAAGTGTTTGCGAGATGGAAATTATTGTCTACCCCTGACACTTCACATCCTAATCGACCCGATTTTCACTTTTGTCGATAGGGGTAGACTACACTACAAAAAAACACACTTCCGTGATGATACGTGTTTGTCACAGTAGGTCGCATTTTTTGTCATGCATGTACATCCATGACAATTTTATGACAGAATCAAGATAGTCATACCTGTGCTGTCGTAGAAGTGTTCCATGACATTACCAAAATTATCATCACTGAAGTGTCCACTTCCATGACGGTAAATCACGCGTCACAGAAGTGCTTTCGTCAACGGTGACCGACACGTGTAATCCACCGTAACGGAACGACGTTAAGCTATCGGGTCCGGTTTTGGATCCGATAACCCGCTAACAGCCCCGACCAATGGGGATTTTCCACGTGTAAAATCATCATTGGCTGGAGGAAACACGTGTCGGCTCACCATTGGGACAGATGTCATCCACTCATTGGACCGAAGGCGCCTATGATACGTCGTCACATGGCACGGCCGAATAGAGGCCCATTCCTGTGAAAAGGCTGGCCCGTTTGACTTGGTCAAAAGGTGGCGGGCCGGCCCAAGGAAAGCCTGTTAACGGCCTGTTCGCATATAGCCCATTTACAGCCCGCTAACCCAGGGCCCGTTACGACCTATCCGAATTAGGCCCAGTAGCATCATCTGGGCCGTCCAATATGATTCCAGCCCATTTTAAGTTCCGGCCCATGTATGGCCCATGACGTCTTTCGGCCCATATGAGGCCCTTTGTAACTCTTGGCCCATTAACGGCCCGTGGTGAAACTGGCCCATAATGAACAGTGTATCACTTTATACCCATTAACGGCCCATTAATCCATTGGGCCGTTTGTAGCCCATGTTATCTTTCGGCCTTCTCAGGGCCCATTTATTCTTGGGCTCATTTCCAGCATTCGGTTACTTACGACCCGTTACTGTCATTTTCTGCTTGTGGGCCAAATTCAGCCCGTGGTTACAGTCGGCCCGTTTGTGGCCCGTTAATACGTTGGGCCGTTTTCATAGCGTCATCAAATATGGCCTATTAATGACGGCCCATTAGGGTCGGCCCATGAACGGGCGACTCCAACTCTAGCCCGTTTACGGCCATAATGCGGTCTGTTATTGGCCCATATTTGGCCATTCGATCATACGGCCCGTCTAAGGTCCATTGATGATACGGCCCGTAGAAGGCCCATTGTTTCTAGGGCCCGTAGAAGGCTCATTGTTTCTACTCAACATAGAAGGCCCATTGTTTCTACGGCCCGTAGGAAGCCCAGTGTCACTACAGTAAATATGTAGCCCATGGCCTGTTAAAGGCGGGAAACTACTATAGGTTTAGACCTGCTAATGGCCCAAGATGATTATAGGCCCACGTTTTGGCCCATATGAGTAACGGGCTAGCCTGAAGACCGACAACACTGAGATCCACCGAACCTTCCGGCCTAAATTACAGCATACCGACCAAAGAATAAACCTACACTATACAATAAAGAAATTATGGCATATTACATCCACTGGGAATCAAAGTTCGCTACCGGTGATAATAAAGCACAACATGACCGCGGATTACATACACTGGGCATCAAAGGTTGCCACCAGTGCATATAAACGCGCCGACAAAAGAATATACAAAACTAAGAGCACTTCAAAAGGCACTAGACCTGGCAAGCTCGGGCCCCGCAAGCAGCCGAACAAGCTGATGAGACCTCAGTTGTGTCAACGATAGATGCTTCATCCCTAGCTGTATGGCACCATAGTGTGCAAGGCAGTCCCCTGACATCTTCATTACATCTTTGACTTCAAGTCGGAGCTGAGCTAAAGCAAGCCTTTCCGCTTTAAGTTGAGACTGAAGAAGTTGAACTGATTGAGGCAGCGACTGCACAGAGGTTGTCTCACACCTGCTGGTGAGTAGCTTTAACTCACTGTCTTCATCAAGACAGGACCTTGGGGTCATCTCGCTGTCCTCAAGATGGTTTGGCTCACTATCTTTCCTAAAGTTCTGCCTGGCATAAGAGATACGACTCTGAAAGAGAAACAAGGAGACACGTAAAAGGTTTCACAATTATATAAGCAAATAAATGGATCTGTTCTGCATAAGGAACATGTTTTTACAACTAGAATTTAAAACTGGTAGTTGTTGCAAACATCCAATTAGATGTAAACAGCAGTGGAGGAAATGATGCCTATCCAAATCTATACTAGAACAAAGTTTGAAGGCTTGAGAAGGATGAACTTACATTACATGTTAACACGGGCTGGACAAAGCCCTTCTCCATGTTGATGGGAAGATAATTCAATAAATTCCCCAAAGAAAATTCTTTATAAGCGTTGCCATTATTCTACATTTTGCAAAGAGTAAATATAGATCAAATAATATTGGAAGAAATAGAGGATAATGAAGCTCAGGTGCAGAATGATGCTACATAATCAAATAGCAATTAATTAAGTACAACGTTACAAGGCAAAAGGTACTGACAAGAGGAATGCATACGTCAATGTGTGAAGTGGCATTGGCTTTATTCAACATTTTGGTAAGAGTAAATGTACATATGATAATTTGGAGAAAGTGGAGGGCAGGGCAGATAAGATGCAGAGTAATGCTAGACAATCAACTATCTTGCGATGCATGTACAGTAATACCACCACCGTCCGTTATTAGTTGTCGCTCAAATGGATGTATCTAGCACTATTAAGTTCTAAATACATCCAATTGATCAACAATTAATTCGATACAGAGGGAGTACATGACAACAGGTACTTACAAGAGCAATCCAAAACTTCATAACCATTGTGTTAATTCTACATTTATCTAAGAGTAAATATAGATCTTATAATTTCAAGCAAAGGGGGGATAAAGAAGCGAACATTTACAGTGATGCTACATAATCAAACAACAATGAGTGTAAGTATGCTGACAAAGGGCAAGAGGTACTGACAAGAGCTATGCAGAGCCTAGTATTGTCGTGAGATCCTATGATCCTTTGAGCAAGGAGATTCATCTGAAATTAGTATTCATACAAGAGAGAAGGTAAGGCACATGCAGAAATTTAGGAGTTCAAATTTTGAATTGATATCATAGACAGTACCTGACGCTGGGCTGTCAACAGTTCTAATAGGGGTTTGGCCACTGGAGTAGGGGTAAAGTCTGTTATAATTGAGCCTGTGTTTTCTGTGGCTGCTGATCTATCTTATTTAACAGGTATCACTACCTTTTCCAAATACCTAGTTTGTACTCCTTGAGGATCTGCAATCACCCTCTTCCTTTTGGACATCTATTACGAAAGAACAACATTTGACTGGAAAAACATAGTATGACGACACATTGAATAGGTACAGAAAATGGATAGGTATGGCATATAATCATATATGATTCTTAAACTAAGCAGATGGTGTAAAAAAGTAGAAGTAATGCAAGAGGTCAGATGCAAAATATGTGCGACCAATACAACCTTGCCAACTTAGAGCATGCACCTTGATGGGTGAATAAGATAGGCCATCCTCCACCATGCCAAGTTTGTTAGCCAGTGGATTGTTCTGCAATATTCCTCTCGTGCGCCATTCTCATATTCATTTTGATAATGTTCAATACCTGACATGCATGAAAACATAAAAACAAGTGAGATTACCTTTGTAATGCAGAAGTGATTCTAATCCAATACTTCCTCCCTGTAAACCCCTTTGTGCTATCTCTGCAATTCTTCTAAGAGGTGCCATGCATGCTGTAATTTGGTGTGTGCATTAATATGTGGCCTACTACTCAAAATATGAGAGCTCCAGAAGTGATGATACTTCGCAGATGACAGCTTCAACATATAGTAAAGAAGAACAAGTCGACCTGACCTGACAGATTCAAAATATACCAAGGGAGAATAACTCGACCTGACCAGTCGACCGCCAGAGAAGAGGATCATCTTAAAGAAGAGCAGAAGAGCAAGCAGATTGAAGATATTACAAGTCTTTCTATACAATGTCGGTTGGCCACCCATGGTGAACCAGAGCGCACAAAGAAATACTATTCCTTCCGGTCTCTCCATATGTGGCTCACATGCATTTCGAAACTAAAGTAGGAACATTTAGCTGACCAATTAAACATCTCTCAGTTTTACTAATATCAGCATAATATCATATTTGAATTTGTACAACTAAGCTTGTTTAGCTCGATGGGTGGAGCAGTGCTATTACGACATGAACCATGTAGGCTTATCGTGGTCATCATAAAATGGGGAAACCGTAAGCATGATGAGTATAGTGTTGACCGTGGCAGTGGGATGGCAGATCTGAAGCTGCAAACCACGCAAAGGGTAGTTAGCAACCGATATTTGCTTTGAAATATCAACTAAGATTTGGTATGGACAAGAAAGTACAGTCAACAAGTGACAAAGAAATGCAATTCTGCTGTCTCTCTATATGTCGCGACATGCATTTGGAAACTCAAGTGGGACCTTTAGCTAACCAATTAAATGTGTCTGTTAACTAATATCAGTATCATATCACAATCATATTTGAACAACTAAGCTTTGGAATTTTGAGTGTTGTGTTGTTTAGCTTGAAGGGTGGAGTAATGCTAGTATGACAGAAAGCACCTACGCAGATCATAGTAGAGTAGATAAAAGGGGAAAACCATAAGCATCAAGAGTAAAATCAGGAAAGTGGAACTAGCTGGACCAGTGGGTGGCGCACATGCTTTTCGAAACGAATATAGGAACATTAGGTGACCAATTAAATGTTCTCTGTTTTAGTAATATGAGCATCATATCATATTCGTATTTCAACACGTAAGCTTTGGAATTATGACTGGCATGTTGTTTCGCTTGATGGGTTGAGGTCTTGAGGAGCAGTGCTAGCACGACACAAAGCAGTGAAGCACCTACGATGATGGTAGTGAATATAAAGGGGGGAAACCATAAGCTTTACGAGTATAGTGACCGTGACATGGCGGATCTGAAGGTGAAAACCGGACAAAGCTACTTCGCAACCAATGTTTGCATTCAACTAGCCACTACGATTTGGTACGGACAAGAAAATTACAGTAAACAATTTAAGATCTATTTTCCGGGTGAGATCAATAACTTAAGCACATATGGAAGAGTACCACCTCTCTTGCGACGCCGTGTAGGCCCCTGCTGATACGTTGAGGGTTCTGCGGGTGCGACGGTTGTCGGCGGCGGGGAAGAAGACTTTAGATGGCAGACGGCCGGGTTGGGGGATAAATCATGTTGCCGTGGACGAGGCGGTCGTAGGAGCGGGAATGGCAAAGTTGATGACGGTGCCGATGAAGCGAGACGACGCGATGAAAGGATCCTGGTCCGGCGCCATGGATGAGAGACATCCATCTCTTGTAGTGGACGACGGGGTAGGGGTAGCGGCTCCAGCAAGGTGGAGGATGGGGTGGCGTACGGAGGAGGCTGGCCATAGTGGGGAGGTTGTCGTGGCGCCGACGGTGTATGAATGGGTAAATGGAGCGGGAGGGGGGATCTCAAACTTTGGGACGCGCTTGTCTCAAATGTGGGAAAGTTATGAACTTATCACCCGTTTAAAATTTCGGACATCACGTCGGTTGGGGATAGGATGGTAATCTCACATCTCCCAAATATTTGCCTAACGATTTCGGGCGAGGAGAGGGTGTTTTGCCGCCCACGGTTGGCGCCCACGGTGTATGAACGGGGCTGACAAGTAGGGCGGTTGTGTCACGTCTGAGGGAAGTTACACATCAGCCCTATTAAAAATATTAGCCTACATCAATTTCGGACGAGGAGAGTTTGTTTTGCCGCCCACCGTGGATGAATGGGGAAATGGAGGGAGAGACACATGTCTTTCGGACGAGCTTGAATCAAATGTGTTTTGCCGCCCACATTTGGCACCCATCGTGTCTGAATGGGCTCAGAGGCCGTCGTGTCACGTCTGATTGAAGTTACTAGTCTACCCCTATCGACAGCAGTGTAAATCCGGTCGATAAGGATGTCAAGTGTCAGGGCTAGACAGTAATTTCCATCTCGCAAACACTTGCTTTGGGCAGCCCACAAATGATAGTGGGTGTTTAGCCGCTTCGTTCAAAACTTGGGAGAATTAGCATTCACATTTGCCCAGGGCCCTAGCAACTAAATCCAAATCCAATTTTTATTCGATTACGAATATCCACAGATAATTCTACATTTTGTTATTTATTTCTTCAAAACCACAACAAAGATTTATTCCACCTTTATATATGATTATGATTTAGAAATGTCGTGATCTTCGAATTCAGTAGGTTGGATACACTTTGAGTCAAACGGTTATTTCATCCAATACAATATGCTCACACGAAAAACAGTTCACCTTATGTCAATCATACAAGTACTGAGGATTACCTCGCCTAAAAATTCAGATCATTACAACACATGGACAACATAGGGGGTCTTACAACATAATCCATTCAAAGACATGACACAACATGCAAGTACAATAATCTAATGACAATTTCAACTGCTATCTAAAGAAGAACTGGGATTACCCTGGGCTTCAGATAGCAGAAGCAGCAGGACCTCCTCCGTCTTCAAATGCAACATTCTTACTTCCTCCAATTCTTGGGTTCTTGCATAATGCGTGCAGCTAATTGCATAATTTCCAGCTTCAAGATCGAGATTACCTCATTCATGGCAGCCACACCATCTCTTTCTGCCTCTAGTAGAGCCTCAAGAACTATAATATATGTGCTCAGACTGCTCTCCGGCGGTGTTGCCTCTGAACTGCTACCATCTGGTAACATGGATGGCGCACTGCTTCCACAAATAGATTCTGGGGTTGTACGTTGTGTCCTAGTGTGAACGGCATCCTGAAAGGTTTCCGCTGGACATAAGTAAGAGATAGTTATCGCATGATCTAGGCAGTAAGCTTACATGGTAAATGACATACGAATTATTGCCGAGCATGGCAAGCTATATTTAAATGGTTCGAAGCAGCATCAGCCGAAAAGAAATTAAAATGGTAAGATGAAACTAGGGATGTAAGTGGCAAATAAACGACATCCGCCAGTCCCATCTAGTTAGTTTTTACTAGCTCCCTAGTTCATTTTCCTCAAAAAAACAAAAACTCTTTTGAACTATCATACCACTAGTGGACTTTAATTGGGATTAAACGGACCCAATTGACATCCCTAGTTGGAAGGGAGTGTACCACCGCTATATTTAAGTTGCCAAGGCATCTAAGCAGTTGAAATAATCTGAGAAAGCACTTAAAAGTGTGGCCTCATATAAACTACGAAGACAGTCTTGTGATGAAGTTCAGAGGAAAAGTTAAGGACTCAAATGAACTAGGCATGCATTTCTTTACAATAGTACAGCAGGCACTACTGACATATTGGCCAACTCTGGTATAGCATAACAAGTAACAAACAAGCATTCGAATCAAGCAATACAGCAAAGCAGACAACTGAACTATTTTTTATTCTGTAGGATTACAGGTTGAGGGCACAAGCCAAGAAAGCAGCCCACACACATTACATTTCACATGTACTAAAACACACTGGCTTACCATATGTTGCTGTGAAGCATCGCTGCTGTTGCAATGTTCTTTGAAGATATCGTCAGCATCCCGTGGTTGCAAATCTACTTGTTGTAGTTTATTCTGCACCCTCTATTTAGGTAAAATTAATTTTAATCGCATGCACTGGATCGAATTGATCATCAATGGTTCATCTAAACTAATGAAAGAAGGGTGTGTGCATACACGACAATATATCTGCTTCCCTCTATTTTTATGCTTGTTCGAGGTGCCAGCCCCAAAAGAACAAATATTTTGCTTGATGGGGTTGGCAGCTCCATAATTAATAGAAGCATCAAATTAGTCATGCAACTTGGGAAGATCAAGAACACACAAAAAAGTAATGAGCAGAGGCTCGTAGCAGTGATGTAATAGCTAGCATCAGAAAATGTAGGGTAAAACGAACAAAAACCAGCAGAACCACATGCTAGTTTGCTAATGTGTAATTAAGCATAGAGAACATGAAGCATTCTGATGGAACCAACAGGTGGCATCAGAACAACACCATTATCATAAATATAGCATGCAAGAAGTAAAATAGTAGGCAATGATATCTAGGAAGTACAGTAATACATAAGACAAAACTAAAGCATATTAACTATATGTGCACTGGTATGTAATTTAGCACATGTAACATGTTCACTGTCAGAAGTATGGCCCTACAGGTGCAAGCAGAATAACGCGTCTCATGAAAAACTGAATGATGCCCTGAAGAAATTCAAAGGTGCGGTGCTTATGCTAAGAAAGTGAATGTAGGCGCCGACCATTGGATAATAGTACCTGATTCTCGGCGACGTATGGGTATCGTTGGCATACTTGATAGCTAAGGATCGTCGATGGTGCTCGTGTTGCGGTTGAGTTTGGGCCAACTGTCACCGTCGTTGAAGCGGCTCCGGTGCTACGGTTGTGGCGCATGTCGACATACAAGAAAGCTCATCTGTGGTAAGTGAAAAGTTGTATGATAAAGAGAAAAACCGAAGGAGTATAGATCGAAATAACCTGATGAGGCTGCGGCGTGTCGGTAAAGCAGGGCCGGTGGAGTTGAATATGGCGTCCGTGGAGCGGGTCCGGTGCAGTGGACGAAGGCTTCGGCGGGCGCGTTGTACAGTGCTTTCGGTGAGGCGGATCTGTTGCGGCGGACGAGGGCTTGTATGAAGGGCCAGCGAAGGGACGGACGAGGGAGTCGGTGAAGGGCGTACACTGTGGTAGACAAGGGCGCCGGTTAAGCAGATCCGGTGCGGTGGACCATGATGGCGGTCAAGGAGATCTGGAGCGGTGTACAAGCCAGTCGCTGAAGCGGCTCCGGTGAAGTGGTGAGTTGGCAGTTGGGGGTTCCAAGGTGTGGAAGGTAGATCCGTCGGGGTGTGAGGTCCACAGCTGCGGCGGAGGACTAGATTCGGCGGCTTGCCGTGGTTGGGGGGTCGGGGAGGGGAAGGGGAGGGACTCTGGGGAAGAATGTTGGGGGCAAAGAGGGGAAAACAATGGAGTTACCAAAGCAGCCCTTTTCCATTCATGTGGCAGGGGTAAAACAGGAATATCGCAGGGCTAAACTTTCGGGCGCGAGATATTTTGATGTGAGGGGAAGTTTGAAAGCTTTTGGCGCCTGAAATTATATTCTGCTCTTGTACGGCCGACTATGATATCATGGCCGAGAATTTGTTTGTTTTGCACGCAAAAAGAAGTGCATGTTTTGAAAATCAATGTCTCCAAGTCGAAACTTAGATTGTCCATTCAATTCAAATATGGATCATTGAGCTACTACAAGCAAATACCATCATATGGTCCAATTCAAATGAAATTCCAAATGTGTTTATCCTAAATATGATGACAAAAGCAAAAATGTGTATGTGTATGAATAAAGTGGATGATTATAAAGTTTGAACATGCCCGTATGTGTATATCTCTAGGTTTGATATATGAATTTGAAATCACGAAATCCCAGCTTAAAAATGTACCTCCGTTTAAATGAATTACAAAAGCTAATGATGGAGTCAAATTCCAAAATTCCAATCCTAGGTTTGTAATTCTGGTACATCAAAGTATATCATGCATGTTCAAAAGTATCATTATCTCATAGTCCAAACTGTGAAACAAATTGATCAACCTTGAGTGCACACACTATTGACCATGTATATCTCAATTACGCTAAAGTCCCTCAAATATAGAC
>NC_057805.1:35606280-35647608 GCF_018294505.1 Triticum aestivum
ACACACAGAGAGAAGTCGTTCTCTCCCCCAAACACCAACACACGAGCACATTAACACCCCTCTCTCTTCTAAAGTCCGGACCCCAATATAGGTCTCTATCACTCTGTCTCTTGGGTATGCACACATCTCTTCCCCCACTCTCTAGCTAGGTCTCCCGGCATCTCTCTTTCCCAAGCACACTCACTATGTAGAGTGTATCTTTCCCATACACACAAAACGTCGCCCCCAAACGTCTATCTCCCTAGTTATGTGGTTCTCGCACACTCACCTCACACACCACCCCCACTGCAAAACAAGCACACTTTGTCTCCTTGTGCACCACTCTCCTCTTTCTATCTCTCCCACATGCGGACCCGCCCCAGCTCCTCCCTGTATACATATATGTCGTGACTCTTTCCATAGCTCCCTAATGTATCATCGTTCTCGATCTCGCACATTGTTCTCTACACCATCTATTCTAGATCTCTCATGAAGTCCCTATCACACACACGATGACTCGCTTCCCTTGCGTCTCCGTACATAGGCCAATTTCAAACAACATCAACATTGTCTCCCTATCTATCCGCCATTTATGGACACAAACGCCCCCTCTCTTCCTCTCTCTCTCTCTCTCTCTCTCTCTCTCTCTCTCTCCGTCGCTAGCTCTCTCTCTCTCTCTCGCTCTCGCTCTCACACCCCTCTCCCACACACAATCGATGTCTCTTCCAAATAGTCGGCTCCCCCCGCCCGCACCCATGCTATCCCGCTACTACACATGTCACACCATTCCCCCTTCCCTTATACTAGGTTTACATCATTAGTGATCTCTCTACTCCACATACACACACTCCCTCTCACACACAAACACGCGCACAAACACACACAGACACGCACAAACACCCATTAATCTGGATCCTCATCTCTCCCCATGTCCGCATGTGTATCTCGCACACTCACTCTCTAATTATGTATATGTGTCTCCACGTTACACAACACAAAGCCCCATCTACATGTCTCTCTCTATCCTCCACACACATAGACACAAAGAGTCTGTTATCATTGCCTCAGTCTCTAGACATATCACACACGCACACTGTCTCTCTCTCTCGCAAACACGCTCAACAAGGGTTTCCCCGTGAATAACTTACCGTCTATTCATCAACAGTCGTGGCAGTACGGCAAACACGAGACGTGAAAAAGAATAAATCGACACGTGCTTAGACCACCTAGTATGACTACTAGGACTAGAGCAAGCCAAAAAGCGAGCCACCGTCACCCCCTCCTTATCGGCGACGGGAAAACCTTCGTTTTACACAGTCGAGAAGTCATTGTGCTAAGGCCTCACATGCTGAGGCGTTGAATAGAATGTAGATGCGAGTTTACGGAAACAAGTATCGATAATACGTTTGTATCTCCATACTTATATTTCTTCTCTTATCAAAAACCGAGTTGGTGATCATGGTACGTGTGCCATCTTGCAATATAGACCGTCCAATCTATATCTGACTGATGGAAATTAAACTAAAAGATACCCGTGCCCCTCTCCACATTTGCAGACAAGGCCTTCCCTCGTTCATCCTTATCTCCAACAACCTCATTGTTGAGCAATTAAGAAAGGAAGCCTCTGGAACAAACGGGCCTGGTGGCCGTTGCCGGTGTCGTCAATCCCCATGTCTCCGCGCAGTCCGACCACCAATCACCACCACGCCCCACTCCTCTTCACCTTATCTCCTATTTCTCGAGGTATCATTAGTTTTTACATATGGGATTACTCCCGCATGGGTCAATCACAATGAGTGTTTTTATAAAAAAATGCATCTTGATGTTCCGTGCAATGCACGGATCTTGCTAGTACTCCTATAGAAGACTAAGTTGGTGATGATGGTGTGTTTGCCATCCGTCGTTTGTGACCATTAGATCTACATCTAACGACTATGAGGTAAGTTGTTGCCTTTTCTCACAAACAACCCACTTGTCTACCAATTTGCAGAAAAACCCATAATTCGTATCTTAAAACCAACCACACCCCCCCTGACCTCACCAAAACAGCCCAAGGAATATATTCTAATTGAAACATAATATATCTCTAGTGATATATGTATATAAAAATTAGAGTGTTTTGTATCAAGTTTGTGAATAAGTATTATTCTAATTATGATTCGTTGCAATGCACATGAACATTGCTAGTATTTCTAACCATGCAATTTTTTCCCTAGTATTCCATAGTTTCGAGTTTTCCATCAAGATATTAGTCACTCATGGTTGATATTTACTTTCAATCATGTACACATATGCACTATTTTACTAATCTTGCTTATTTGGTCCCAAAGCTTAACTTTCACTCCTACTTACAATATGTAGAGTATTTAACAAAAAACTACCACTTTCAACCAGCCCTAGGAAGAATCTATTGTACAAAAAATAACAAAAACATACCCAAAATTTATTAATCCACACCAAAAACTACTACCTACCGATTAGGTTAGTTTAAACCCATTTATGACAGGGTTGGCCCACACGTCCGTGCAGCTTAAACCAACACATTTTGTTTGACCGTTGACACGAGGGACCCACATCTGACCTTCTACCCTTTCATTCCCCCTCAAATCATTATTTTTCCTGAACATTACTTCAAACAGTACTGATGCGTGTTCGTCGATGGCGCCGGTGATGAGCGAGTTGGCCGCCGCTCCGCCGGACGGGCCGGATGCCGCGCTGGCCTCCGCACGGGTTGGCATGCTGGCCCGAGCGTGACTCACGAGCGAGCAAGCCGCCGCGCTGGCCTTCGCTCGAGCCAGATGGCTGGCCTTAGCGCGGCGCGCGCGAGCAAGCCGCCGCGCCGCCGTGCCAATCTAGCTAACAAACCTTGCAGACAAGTAGCTGGACGGAGCTATCTTGGCTAGCTAGCGGCCGCGAGCGCTGGACGGAACTGGCATCTGGGCTACCGCAAGATGGGCTCCGCACCGCCGGCGGTTTTGACCTCGCCTTCTGCCGGCGGTGGTAGCTGCGTCCCATGGCCGAGGATGACTAGGTGGACGGGCCGGAGGTAGGAGGTCACTCGGGGATTTTTGTGCAGACTGACATGTAGGTCCCACAAGTCATAACGCTCGGTCGAATAGAAGGCGTTGACTTAATGGGCGACATGGGCCCTGTTTGGATACTCTAAGTCAGAGGTTAGATTCTAACCCTGAACTAACTCTAACCAAAGTGGTGTTTGGATGGCAGGGTTAGATTGACAACAAATGTATCCAAACAGGGCCATGGGTTGAAACGTGCCTATAACGGCACTTTGTAGAGTAGTCGTTTCTTGGTAGGGCTGGTTGGTAAGAGCATGTACAATGGTTGATAAGGTAGTTTTATCTTAAGTCTGCCACGTATGCAAGTGGTAGTAGTTTCTTGGCATTATTAGTGGTTTCTTGCAATATTAGGGGTTTCTTGTAAGGAACAATGTACTACTAGCGACAAAAGGCGATTCTAGGTTGCTTTGTACTCCAACGAGTACTACTAGTGGTCGCGGGAGTGTATACCTCGTTTTGTGGGTTCGATCCCGGCCGAACGCACGGCGGCCTTTTTTTAAAATAGTAACTTCGCTGCGAGCCAATATTTTACACGGGTAGTTTGAGTTTTGAAGTCAAACAGACGTGCGGCACCACAATTTGGGTGCACTGGATAGCCTAGCCACGTGAACGGGTTTTCCTTCCCAGCATCTCGTGGCTCGCGTGCTCGCCCTAGCCGCACCTTGCTTGCAGCTTCCTCATCAGCTAGTAGCATATTTAAACTAGCGCCTCCCAATTAAGCCCGAGGAGCCGGAAAAGCCTGGCGGGGCATTGGGAACTATGCAATATGGCTCTGTACGTAAAGTGCTCTACTACTACTCTGTAGCTTGTGGCGTTGCACGCATGGAGTTCACTCCATTATCGGCTCTACTATAAAAGAAATTCCTCTTGACGTGTTTCTTTTTGAAACGGAGGCAAAAGCTTTGCTTCATCTCATTCATAAAGAAGGAACTACTAACAAAGTTTGACGAGATCCATTACACCTCCACAAATGGAAGCGAAAAGCCTAGTCTCACTGTATCAAATAACTCAAATGTTCTGCCCCCGCAGTAACCGTCGCTGATAAATAGGCCGCTAGTGTGTGCGTGAGAGGAGTGGCTGAGTAGGCCAGCTACGTGAGAGGAGCGGCTGAATAGAGCACCGAGAGTCCCCACTAGGCCACTACGCACGTGTACTTTCCCTGCATTGATAGTACAGCGATGGTTCTAGAGAACAGTAGTACCCTCCACTTCCAACTGTAGCTCCTTGGCCCTGAGATTCAAGAGTTCAAAACTGGTGCACTATACTAGAAGTACAGTACATCGCACTACTAGTTGAGAAAGTAGTACTAGTACTGCTACAGTACGAGTACGTACTCCTCCGCCACATAATGTAAGACGTTTTTCGACACTAGTTGGTGTGTACAAAAAATAGCAAAAACATACCCAAAATTTCTTAATCCACGCCAAAAACTACTAGCTAGTGCCAAAAATTTCTTACTATTGCTATTATTTACAGTATAATGCAATCCCATAACGTCCCATAATGCTAGTACTAGTAGTAAATAATAGCCTCACCCCTTCGCTAAGGAACGATTTACAGTTGGAAGGGACGAGGCCCTACGGTTACTACGCTCTTATCTCCTCCTCGCCAGTTCCCCTCCCCCCGAAGAGAAGGCAGTTCGTCGCAGCTCCCATGGATTCGCCAGGCGGTTCTCCTCCTCGTCGGGGCTGGGAGACCTTGGACGACGATCCTCTGGGAGAAATCGCACGCCGCTCCGACGTCCTCACCGTCGCAAGACTCGGTGCTTCCTGTACCAACTTTTTCAAGACGGTGCATAAAATGGCTTGGGAAAAGGCCATGCTTGTTTGTCTTCCATGCGTCCTCGAGCAGAAGGTTCTTCTATGGGACAATCCTTCGAACAGTCCACCGCTCCCTGGCCATGGTTGCATAATGTCTACTACGCAACCTCCTTCTTGTAGACGTTGTTGGGCCTCCAAGTGCAGAGGTTTGTAGGACAGTAGCAAATTTCCCTCAAGTGGATGACCTAAGGTTTATCAATCCGTGGGAGGTGTAGGATGAATATGGTCTCTCTAAAACAACCCTGCAACCAAATAACAAAGAGTCTCTTGTGTCCCCAAAACGCCCAATACAATGGTAAATTGTATAGGTGCACTAGTTCGGCGAAGAGATGGTGATACAAGTGCAATATGGCTGGTATATAAAGGTTTTTGTAATCTGAAAATATAAAAACAGCAAGGTAGCAAGTGGTAAAAGTGAGCGTAAACGGTATTGCAATGCTAGGAAACAAGGCCTAGGGTTCATACTTTCACTAGTGCAAGTTCTCTCAACAATAATAACATAATTGGATCATATAAATATCCCTCAACATGCAACAAAGATTCACTCCAAAGTCACTAATAGCGGAGAACGAACGAAGAGATTATGGTAGGGTACGAAACCACCTCAAAGTTATTCTTTTTGATCGATCTATTCAAGAGTCCGTAGTAAAATAACACGAAGCTATTCTTTCCGTTCAATCTATCATAGAGTTTGTACAAGAATAACACCTTAAGATACAAATCAACCAAAACCCTAATGTCACCTAGATACTCCAATGTCACCTCAAGTATCTGTGGTTATGATTATACGATATGCATCACACAATCTCAGATTCATCTATTCAAACCAACACAAAGTACTTCAAAGAGTGCCCCAAAGTTTCTACCGGAGAGTCAAGATGAAAACATGTGCCAACCCCTATGCATAAGTTCACGAGGTCACGGAACTCGCAAGTTGATCACCAAAACATACATCAAGTGGATCACGTGATATCCCATTGTCACCACAGATAAGCACATGCAAGACATACATCAAGTGTTCTCAAATCCTTAAAGACTCAATCCGATAAGATAACTTCAAAGGGAAAACTCAATCCATTACAAGAGATAGAGGGGGAGAAACATCATAAGATCCAACTATAATAGCAAAGCTCGCGATACATCAAGATCGTACCACCTCAAGAACACGAGAGAGAGAGAGAGAGATCAAACACATAGCTACTGGTACATACCCTCAGCCCCGAGGCTGAACTACTCCCTCCTTGTCATGGAGAGCGCCGGGATGATGAAGATGGCCACCGGTGATGGATCCCCCTCCGTTAGGGTACCGGAACAGGGTCCCGATTGGTTTTTGGTGGCTACAAAGGCTTGCGGCGGCGGAACTCCCGATCTATTGTGCTCCCCGATGTTTTTAGGGTATATGGACATATATAGGTGAAAGAAGTCGGTCAGGGGAGCCACGAGGGGCCCACGAGGGTGGGGGCGCGCCCAGGGGGTAGGGCGCGCCTCCCTGCCTCGTGGCATCCATGAAGCTTCCCTGACGTCTACTCCAAGTCTCCTGGATTGCTTCCGTTCCAAAAATAACTCTCCCGAAGGTTTCCTTCCGTTTGGACTCCGTTTGATATTCCTTTTCTTCAAAACACTGAAATAGGCAAGAAAACAACAATTTGGGCTGGGCCTCCGGTTAATAGGTTAGTCCTAAAAATAATATAAAAGTGTTTAGTAAAGCCCATAAACATCCAAAACAGATAATATAATAGCATGAATACTTCATAAATTATAGATACGTTGGAAACGTATCAGCATCCCCAAGCTTAATTCCTGCTCGTCCTCGAGTAGGTAAATGATAAAAGAAACAATTTATGAAGTGTGAATGCTAGCAGGTGCACAAGTTTGATCAATGATAATTTCAATCACCTTTTCTAGCATCATTATATATCATAACAGTAGCTCAAGTCATAAAACTTGTCATGATCAAGTAACAAGTTATTCACATGTTAAAGCATAGATCATAAACTTTCTTGAAAACCAACAAACCAGGTTCTCAGTCATCAAACAATTGGAATTCATCTTATTTTCAGGAAGGGTCTATGTAAGATCTTTGATTTAGCAAATCCCACATACTCAACTATCATATAGTCTTCCATGATTGCTACCACTCAAAGCATATTTTTAGAACAAATAGTATTCATCGAACACAGAGAAAGATAGGGGCTTAATGTTTCGCCTCCCAACCTTTTACCTCAAGGGTGATGTCAACAATAATAATTCATGATCAAATATATTTGAATGGCCATATATGCTTAGATCTTTCCATCACATGATGCTTGCCAACTAAAGAGTAGGTTGGAATGAGAAGGAATACTACTGACTCTTGCGTAAAAGTAAAAGATAGACCCTTCGCAGAGGGAAGAAGGAATTTGAAGAGGTGCCAGAGCTCGAAGCTATAAAACAGAGATGAAAATAATTTTGAGAGGTATGCTTTCATTGTCAACATAACGACCAAGAGTTCCCAATATCTTCCATACTAGATACATTATAGGCGGTTCCCAAACAGAAAGGTAAAGATTTTACTCCCCCTCCACCAACAATCACACTCCACGGCTTGTCCGAAACAACGGGTGCTGTCCAACTTTCAACAATCCTAGGGGAGTTTGTTTAAATTATTTGCGAATTTGTTTTTGATATTTTGATCATAGGACTGGGCATCCCAGTTACCAACCATTTTCGCGTGAATGATGAGCGGAGTCCACTCATCGTGAGAATAACCCACCTAGAATGGAAGATACTGACAACCCCTAGTCGCTACATGAGCGATTCGGGCATACAAAATAGATTATTATTTGAAGGTTTAGAGTTTGGCACATGCAAATTTAGTTGGAACGGCCGGTAAATACCGCATATAGGTAGATATGGTGGACACTCATGGAAGAAACTTGGTTCAAGGAATTTGGATGCACAAGCAGTATTCCCGCTTAGTACAGATATTTTGGCTAGCAAAGGATTCTAAATAGCAAGCACCACATGTTAGAGGATCCATAACAATATAACTTCTATACAAATATACCCAAGCATAACTCATTATGTTGTCTTCCTTGTCCAACTTCAACTGATTTGCTCAGGTTTGAAAATAATTGATGGGGCTCACAATCATAGAAGATTTCCAAGATAGCATATTTATATGTGAAATCTCTCTTCCTTCAATATTCTTTCATGAATTGTTCAAGTGACCAATACAATGTTTGCTAACCTTCGATAAATTTATCACCTCTACTTCTTATATGTGAAGTCATTACTCCCCATGGGATAAGCATATGAAACATATATAATTTCATATTTATGTTTATTCAACCATTTAATCATAGGATATAAGTGAAGCACACGAGTAAATGACAAACTACTCCAAAAAGATATAGGTGAAGATCAATGAGTAGTTAAATAATTATGTAGCTATGTGAAGACTCTCTCTCATTTAAGAATTTCAGATCTGGGGATATTATTCAAACAGCAAGCAAAACAAAATAGAACGACATTTCAAGGATAGCACTCATCATGTGAAGAAGCAAAAACTTAGGCTCAACCGATACTAACCGATAATTGTTGAAGAAGAAAGGTGGGATGCCTACCGGGGCATCCCCAAGCTTAGATGCTTGAGACCTCTTGAAATATTATCTTGGGGTGCCTTGGGCATACCCAGGCTTTAGCTTTTGTGTCTCCTTAATTCCTCTCATATCACGGTTTCCTAAATCTCGAAAGCTTCATCCACACCAATCTCAACAAGAACTCGTGAGATAAGTTAGTATAAGCCAATGCAAAAACCTTATCATTTTCTACTGTAACAAATCACTAAAATTATTATTAAACATTGCATACTAAATGCCTCTGCATATTTAATACTCCTATCCTCAAATAGAATCATTAAACAAGCAAACATATGCAAACATAATAGCAATCTGCCAAAACAGTACAGTCTGTAAAGAATGCAAGATTAATCATACTTCCCTAACTCCAAACATTATGAAATTCTACCACACTGTAGAAAATTTATCAGAGCTTCTTATGCAAAAAGTTTCAACATTTTATCTTATTCTGACTTTTCTAGGGAATTTTTGCAACAGCGGTAAACTTTCTGTTTTGAAACAGCAACATGTATACTTGCAAAATAAGCATGGTAAAAGCTATCCTTGACATTTTTATTTAAACTAGAGATGCAAAACATTATTCTAAATAACAGCAAGCAAATACTAACAAAATAAAATGACACTCCAAGCAAAACACATATCATGTGGTGAATAAAAATATAGCTCCAAGTAAAGTTACCGATGAATGAAGACGAAAGAGGGGATGCCATCCGAGGCATCCCCAAGATTAGGCTCTTGGTTGTACTTGAATATTACCTTGGGGTGCCTTGGGCATCCCCAAGCTTAGGCTCTTGCCACTCCTTGTTCCATAGTCCATCGAATCTTTACCCAAAACTTGAAAACTTCACAACACAAAACTCAACAGAAAACTCGTAAGCTCCGTTAGTATAAGAAAATAAATCACCACTTAGGTACTGTTGTGAACTCATTCTTAATTCATATTGGTGTAATATCTACTGTATTCCAACTTCTCTATGGTTCATAACCTCCGATACTACTCATAGATTCATCAAAATAAGCAAACAACACATAGAAAACAGAATCTGTCAAAAACAGAACAATCTGAAGTAATCTGTATCATTCGAATACTTCTGCAACTCCAAAAATTCTGAAATAAATTGGTGGACGTGATATATTTGTCTATTAATCCTCTGCAAAAAGAATCAACCTAAAAGCACTCTTCTGTAAAAAAATGACAACTAATCTCGTGAGCGCTAAAGTTTCTGTTTTTTACAGCAAGATCGGAAAGACTTCACCCAAGTCTTTCCAAAGGTTCTACTTGGCACAAACACTAATTAAAACATAAAAATAGATGTAACCAGAGGCTAGATGAATTATTTATTACTAAACAGAAACAAAAAGCAAGGAACAAAAGTAAAATTGGGTTGCCTCCCAACAAGCGCTATCGTTTAACACCCCTAGCTAGGCATGATGATTTCAATGATGCTCACATAAAAGATAAGAATTGAAACATAAAGAGAGAATCATGAAGAATATGACTAGCACATTTTAAGTCTAACCCACTTCCTATGCGTAGGGATTTTGTGAGCAAACAACTTATGGGAACAATAATCAACTAGCATAGGAAGGCAAAACAAGCATAACTTTAAAACTTTAAGCACATAGAGAGGAAACTTGATATTATTGCAATATGTAGAAGCATATGATCCTCTCTCATAATAATTTTCAGTAGCATCATGAATGAATTCAACCATATAACCAGCACATAAAGCATTCTTTTCATGATCTACTTGCATAGAAATTTTACTACTCTCCACATATGCAAATTTATTCTCAACAATAGTAGTGGGAGCAAACTCAACAAAATAACTATCATGTGAAGCGTAATCCAATTGAAAATTAAAATCATGATGACAAGTTTCATGGTTATCATTATTCTTAATAGCATACAAGTCATCACAATAATCATCATAGATAGCAACTTTGTTCTCATAATCAATTGGAACCTCTTACAAAATAGTGGATTCATCACTAAATAAAGTCATGACCTCTCCAAATCCACTTTCAAATATAATCATCATAAATAGGAGGCATGCTTTCATCATAATAAATTTGATCATCAAAACTTGGGGGACTAAACATATCATATTCATCAAACATAGCATCCCCAAGCTTGTGGCATTGCATATCATTAGCATCATGGGTATTCAAAGAATTCATACTAACAACATTGCAATCATGCTCATCATTCAAAGATTTAATTCCAAACATTTTAATGCATTCTTCCTCTAGCAATTGAGCACAATTATCGGAATCCTAATTTTCACGGAAGATATTAAAAAGATGAAGCATATGAGGCAACCTTAATTCCATTTTTTTGTAGTTTTATTTTATAGACTAAACTAGTGATAAAACAAGAAAGTAAAAGATTTGATTGCAAGATCTAAAGATATACCTTCAAGCACTCACTTCCCCGGCAACGGCGCCAGAAAAGAGCTTGATGTCTACTACGCAACCTTCTTCTTGTAGACGTTGTTGGGCCTCCAAGTGCAGAGGTTTGTAGGACAGTAGCAAAATTCCCTCAAGTGGATGACCTAAGGTTTATCAATCCGTGGGAGGTGTAGGATGAAGATGGTCTCTCTCAAACAACCCTGCAACCAAATAACAAAGAGTCTCTTGTGTCCCCAAAACACCCAATACAATGGTAAATTGTATAGGTGCACTAGTTCGGCGAAGAGATGGTGATACAAGTGCAATATGGCTGGTATATAAAGGTTTTTGTAATCTGAAAATATAAAAACAGAAAGGTAGCAAGTGGTAAAAGTGAGCGTAAACGGTATTGCAATGCTAGGAAACAAGTCCTAGGGTTCATACTTTCACTAGTGCAAGTTCTCTCAACAATAATAACATAATTGGATCATATAAATATCCCTCAACATGCAACAAAGATTCACTCCAAAGTCACTAATAGCGGAGAACGAACGAAGAGATTATGGTAGGGTATGAAACCACCTCAAAGTTATTCTTTCTGATCGATCTATTCAAGAGTCTGTAGTAAAATAACACGAAGCTATTCTTTCCGTTCAATCTATCATAGAGTTCGTACTAGAATAACACCTTAAGATACAAATCAACCAAAACCCTAACGCCACCTAGATACTCCAATGTCACCTAGATACTCCAATGTCACCTCAAGTATCCGTGGGTATGATTATACGATATGCATCACACAATGTCAGATTCATCTATTCAAACCAACACAAAGTACTTCAAAGAGTGCCCCAAAGTTTCTGCCGGAGAGTCAAGACGAAAACGTGTGCCAACCCCTATGCATAAGTTCACAAGGTCACGGAACTCGCAAGTTGATCACCAAAACATACATCAAGTGGATCACGTGATATCCCATTGTCACCACACATAAGCACATGCAAGACATACATCAAGTGTTCTCAAATCCTTAAAGACTCAATCTGATAAGATAACATCAAAGGGAAAACTCAATCCATTACAAGAGATAGAGGGAGAGAAACATCATAAGATCCAACTATAATAGCAAAGCTCGCGATACATCAAGATCGTACCACCCCAAGAACACGAGAGAGAGAGAGAGATCAAACACATAGCTACTGGTACATAGCCTCATCCCCGAGGGTGAACTACTCCCTCCTCGTCATGAAGAGCGCCGGGATGATGAAGATGGCCACCGGTGATGGATCCCCCTCCGGCAGGATGCCGGAACAGGGTCCCGATTTGTTTTTGGTGGCTACAGAGGCTTGTGGCGGCGGAACTCCCGATCTATTGTGCTCCCCGATGTTTTTAGGGTATATGGACATATATAGGCGAAAGAAGTCGGTCAGGGGAGCCACAAGGGGCCCACGAGGGTGGGGGCGCGCCCAGGGGGTAGGGCGCGCCTCCCTGCCTCGTGGCTTCCTCGAAGCTTCCCTGACGTCTACTCCAAGTCTCCTGGATTGCTTCCGTTCCAAAAATAACTCTCCTGAAGGTTTCATTCCGTTTGGACTCCGTTTGATATTCCTTTTCTTCGAAACACTGAAATAGGCAAGAAAACAACAATTTGGGCTGGGCCTCCGGTTAATAGGTTAGTCCCAAAAATAATATAAAAGTGTTTAGTAAAGCCCATAAACATCCAAAACAGATAATATAATAGCATGAATACTTCATAAATTATAGATACGTTGGAGACGTATCAGCATCCCCAAGCTTAATTCCTGCTCGTCCTCGAGTAGGTAAATGTTAAAAGAAATAATTTATGAAGTGTGAATGCTAGCAGGTGCACAAGTTTGATCAATGATAATTTCAATCACCTTTTCTAGCATCATTGTATGTCATAACAGTAGCTCAACTCATAAAACTTTTCATGATCAAGTAACAAGCTATTCACGTGTTAAAGCATAGATCATAAACTTTCTTGAAAACTAACAAACCATGTTCCCAGTCATCAAACAATTGCAATTCATCTTATTTTAAGGAAGGGTCTATGTAAGATCTTTGATTTAGCAAATCCCACATACTCAACTATCATATAGTCTTCCATGATTGCTACCACTCAAAGCATATTTTTAGAACAAATAGTATTCATCGAACACAGAGAAAGATAGGGGCTTAATGTTTCGCCTCCCAACCTTTTACCTCAAGGGTAATGTCAACAATAATAATTCATGATCAAATATATTTGAATGGCCATATATGCTTAGATCTTTCCATCACATGATGCTTGCCAACTAAAGAGTAGGTTGGAATGAGAAGGAATACTACTGACTCTTTCGTAGAAGTAAAAGATAGACCCTTCGCAGAGGGAAGCAGGGATTTGCAGAGGTGCCAGAGCTCGAAGCTATAAAACAGAGATGAAAATAATTTTGAGAGGAATGCTTTCATTGTCAACATAACGACCAAGAGTTCCCAATATCTTCCATACTAGATACATTATAGGCGGTTCCCAAACAGAACGGTAAAGATTTTACTCCCCCTCCACCAACAATCACACTCCACGGCTTGTCCGAAACAACGGGTGCCGTCCAACTTTCAACAATCCTGGGGGAGTTTGTTTAAATTATTTGCGAATTTGTTTTTGATCTTTTGATCATAGGACTGGGCATCCCAGTTACCAGCTATTTTCTCGTGAATGATGAGCGGAGTCCACTCATCGTGAGAATAACCCACCTAGCATGGAAGATACTGACAGCCCCTAGTCGCTACATGAGCGATTCGGGCATACAAAACAGATTATTATTTGAAGGTTTAGAGTTTGGCACATGCAAATTTAGTTGGAACAGCCGGTAAATACCGCATATAGGTAGATATGGTGGACACTCATGGAAGAAACTTGGTTCAAGGAATTTGGATGCACAAGCAGATTCCCGCTTAGTACAGATATTTTGGCTAGCAAAGGATTCTAAATAGCAAGCTCCACATGTTAGAGGATCCATAACAATATAACTTCTATACAAATATACCCAAGCATAACTCATTATGTTGTCTTCCTTGTCCAACTTCAACTGATTTGCTCAGGTTTGAAAATAATTGATGGGGCTCACAATCATAGAAGATGTCCAAGATAGTATATTTATATGTGAAATCTCTCTTCCTTCAATATTCTTTCATGAATTGTTCAAGTGACCAATACAATGTTTGCTAACCTTCGATAAATTTATCACCTCTACTTCTTATATGTGAAGTCATTACTCCCCATGGGATAAGCATATGAAACATATATAATTTCATATTTATGATTATTCAACCATTTACTCATAGGATATAAGTGAAGCACACGAGTAAATGACAAACTACTCCAAAAAGATATAGGTGAAGATCAATGAGTAGTTAAATAATTATGTAGCTATGTGAAGACTCTCTCTCATTTAAGAATTTCAGATCTTGGGATATTATTCAAACAGCAAGCAAAACAAAATAGAATGATATTTCAAGGATAGCACTCATCATGTGAAGAAGCAAAAACTTAGGCTCAACCGATACTAACCGATAATTGTTGAAGAAGAAAGGTGGGATGCCTACCGGGGCATCCCCAAGCTTAGATGCTTGAGACTTCTTGAAATATTATCTTGGGGTGCCTTAGGCATCCCCAGGCTTTAGCTTTTGTGTCTCCTTAATTCCTCTCATATCACGGTTTCCTAAATCTCGAAAGCTTCATCCACACCAAACTCAACAAGAACTCGTGAGATAAGTTAGTATAAGCCAATGCAAAAACCTTATCATTTTCTACTTTAACAAATCACTAAAATTATTATTAAACATTGCATACTAAATGCCTCTGCATATTTAATACTCCTATCCTCAAATAGAATCATTAAACAAGCAAACATATGCAAACAATGGAAACATAACAACAATCTCTAGGCCGCATCTTCGCCGTGCGCCATCTAGGCCGCATCTTCGCAGTGACAAGCCAATTTATTTGTAGGTGTTGTTGGCGGCGGCAGATTTGTACCCCTACACGTTCGAAGACGCCGTGCGCCATCTAGGCCGCATCTTCGCGGTGACAAGCCAGGGGACTTGTTTCATCTGGTTGCTATCCTACGGTACGGGAGATTACAAACGGAATGCACAAACCATCATTTGCATCCCTAACAATACTCCATTATTTTGCAGGGACCAGTCATCTCGCGATCAAAATAAGATTGTCGATCGTGGATGTGCATTTGCATCCGCGATTAGGTCTAACCTGGAACCTTGTAGCTGACTTTGGCATATTGGGATCAACTATCTTAGCAGTCGTTACCCATGGTACCACTGATGTGCAACATGGTCACACAATCTACCACGATCGGACCGTCACCATCTACCCAGGTATTCCATTTTTTAACCCTCTCGCCTTCTCTTTCATTGTTGTACTAGTACTCTTCTTACGTACTAGTAGGAGAACTTTTTTACCTTGGAGGACGCGTATAGCTAGCTAGGCCCTTGAAGACTTGAACCCACTAGCTGCCACCATTTTTGTTTTTCCATGTCTTACTATCTCATCCATGTAGCCAAGAGTGGCTATATATAATAAGCCAGTTATTTTACTTCCTCTATACCGGAGTAGTACAATTTGCCGCACAGTATTACTGACCGCCATATTTGAGTACAACATTATTATGCATGGACCTTGACTATGTATGTCACCATGTGTCCAGATCTGAGATGCCGCGTGTACCAGATGAACGGCGCCGAGTTCGACCCCCGTGATGCTACGTGGGTGCCGAGGAACACTCTTGGAGAGTACTCGCTTTTCATTGGGGACAGCTACCCCATTGTGAAGCGGATGCCACCTTCCATGCACGACACGGAAGGCCTGCCATTCATGAAGCATGGTTGTGTCTTCAGTGCGCACCGCCGGAGGAACGACAAGCTATGAGACGCTATCCCTGATTTATGCCGCTTCAGCTTGGATGAGTCTCCATCGTGTGGAACCGGACTAGAAAGCTGCGACAATGATTCCCGTTGCCCAGCGCTATGGATCGTGCCATCCATGAAGAACACCTGGGACTGGAACCTAGAGGAGGACATGTAGCCCATCTATAACGTGTAAGTGGAGTACGGTAAATTGTGAACGGTAGCACTGTGAATATATGTAGACTAGTCGTGCACAAATTTATCACATGAATTGGAGATGAACTTGTGTGGCATACTGGCATTTGTCCTTTAGAATTTATTACTAGTAAATGTGTTATGTGTACGTGCAACTTGTGTGGTTGTTGCACGGGCTCCAACACGCTCTTTGAGAAAGAAAGGTGGCACGGCTTTGGATATACGTGACGTGCCGGCATCATACAGTAGCATCGTTCGCTATAGTTGTAGTACGCTCCTACAAGGACGACAACTCCTATAAAACCTTGCGCTTGGCTCTTTGCCTCTTCAGGAGGTTCAACAGTTCGTACTCGTGTGAACCTTGCACTTGGCTCTTCGCCTCTTCGGAAGGTCCAACAATGATGATACTACAGTACACATTATGCTTCTGGCAATCTGACACCGATTGAACTACTGCACGTCCACCGCGAGGGCGAGGGAGAGGGCGATGTAGTCAAAACCCTCTTCTCGTCCTGCGCACCATCGCGCGCGTGGGCAAGGGAGAGGCGTAGTAAGCAAGCTTCTCCTCGTTCGGTGAGTTGACGGGACACATCAAATCAGTACTAGTACTAGTCTGTACTACGTCCTTTCCAGTTAATATGGCTTAATTTGAAACGAGAAAATACACTGGCGGTCAACGTATGTAACAATACGCTCTTTACGGTCACTATATATAGTTTTGCGGTGATTATACGATCACTAGCTCATCGTAGAGCATCGTATTGCACCCTACTGACCGGTCACATAGTCGACATGGCACTTTGTTGACTGGTTAAATTGTCACCTGGTTTCTGGGTCCCACCTGTCAGTTGGCAGAGCAAAGAAATCAGCTAAAAACAAAGAGTGTAGTACATCTACACTTCCAATGCATTTAGCCTTCAATCTAAATCGATATTGATTGACTAATGCACCATTTTGTGCTCTAGGTATAGGCTACATGTCTATCCTTAATTACAGCATGCAACGACCTTCATTTAATCTTCTTCTCTCAATGGTCGCATGCACACATAAGTCTGCTACTTTTGGGCGTTAATTATGCCCTGGTCAATGTGTAAATCTCTAAATGTACAGTCTTTCACAGACATAGGGAGTAGGTTGAGCACTTGAGCATGAGCGTGTGTGTTGCGTCGTGTGCTATGTGCCGCATGGGTGCGTGAGTGTTGCATGTTGCATGCATGCATGCATGAGGCTTACTCCCTCCCATTGACATGTTCATATTTCAAGCTTCCTCTGTTCCCTCCATATGGTGATACTCCCTCTGTTCCCAAATACGGAGTAAAATCCTCCCTCTGTTCCCAAATACGGAGTAAAATCCTCCCTCTGTTCCCAAATACGGAGTATTTGTCTTTCTAGAGATTTCAACAAGTGACTACGTACGGAGCAAAATGAGTGAAGTGAGCGTAGAGGCATAGGGATAACGTAGAAAGGAAGTCTTCGCGATCCATTATTCCCCATCTTGGTCAGAGAGAACTATTCAACTAGTCTTCGCAGTGAAGTGACAATACACGCTGCAGCAGACGGGACACTTAATTAATAAGCTGAACCAGCGTGTTGGTGTT
Source organism: Triticum aestivum (assembly GCF_018294505.1). NCBI lineage: Eukaryota > Viridiplantae > Streptophyta > Magnoliopsida > Poales > Poaceae > Triticum > Triticum aestivum. The sequence goes on from NC_057805.1 coordinate 35,623,881, forward strand.
ACTAAATCAGCCTTACCCAATACTGCCATCATGTTTGCCAGTAGAGCACGCTTCTTTCCTCCATTAACTGACATATGGGCCCTCTTGTGGTAGACCCACATGTCATCGGTGTAACTATTTACACTTCGAAGGACGGTATATCCTGGTAGTAGTAGTAGAATTGAGATTTAATGCACTTTCTTCCCCGTCTTCCACTCTTCTTCCTCCTCTCTTCTTCTTCCTCCTCTCTTCTTCTTCCTCCTCTCTTCTTCTTCCTCCTCTCTTCCCCATCGTCGGCCGCACACCATTTCCCCCCGCTCACTGCTCACCCGCCCGCGCTATCTTCCTTGGTAGCTCGCGTGTACCATATCCCCCCGCTCACTGCTCGGCCACACGAGGAGAAGCTTCTTTGCTCGCTCGCCCAAATCCACTTCCCCGCTGGCTCGCAGGCATCGAAAACCCCAATGGCAGAACCGACTGACATGCAGAGCCGCGATTGGAATTCCCTCCCCGTTGTTCTCTTGGAGCAGATCTATAATCGTATGGACCTACTCAGCACCGTCCGTCTGGCCGCATACTCAATGTCTTTGTACCGTCTACTCGTCTGCAACCGGCTGGCTCTTTTCAAGAAACCCTGCTTGTTGATGCCCGATCCTCGCAGGTGGCCCAAACACCGACTTGACGATCCTACGAAGGTTGTCGTGGTGCCCCTCGACATGCTACCACTACCCGTCCACCCGTCCTTCATGCGCGGCCACTACTGGGCGGGCATGAAGGCCAACTGGATCGTCCTCATCCACCAATCCGGTAGTCCGTGGCGTCTCATGGATATCTACACCCAGCACCCTTCCATCTTTGGATACTGCCGCCATCGAGCCTCGCGGCCCGCCGAACACTCCTACCTACTACCCACGAGACGCGTTGAGCTTTTGGCTCGACCTCTGTTTGCTGAAGGTTGTAATCTGCGAAGTGCCCACACCATCAGAAGACTACATGGATTACAAGCTCATTGCCGTGTTCAACATGGGATTAGTCTATCTGGAATCTGGTCGCCATACATGGTTATGGCTCATCGTCGATCCTCTTTACCCAACACTTCTGTCTGATGCTATAGTGCATGATGGCATCGTTTATGCGGTCGACCCATAGATTGGCTGCCTATACTGGTGGAATCTATCGTCGTGTAATTGTTCTATCTCATCTCATCTTTACCTTAAGAATACGACTGCTTGTTCATTGTTACAAATTTAGAATATATAGTATGTCTATAACCACATCATTGCTATATGTTCCTCTCATTTACTAGATTTTTATGACCACACATGTTATTGTTAGAGTTGATATGAGAACAATTGGTATCTAATGATTGTTAGAATAGATATTATGAGTATAACCTCATGATTGCTATATGTTACTCTCATTTCCAGGATTTTTATAACAACACATGTTATTGCTTAGAGTTGATATGATAACTGTAGTAAGTGTTATGGTAGAATATGAGTAGGCCCTGTCATATCTGTTTTCCTCTCATTGTTACATGATGTTTGAACCATGATATATTGCTAGAATATGAAAGCCATTGGCTTATTTTTTTTAACTTGGGGTATGATTATGACCACGGCATTGCAATTCTCTGTCTATAATATGTGTCACTGTTATAATAATCTTAATTCCACACATACTCTGAACATGATTGTGTATTTTAGTCCTTTTGGTCTCCAATTTGAATTGTTGCAGCAGACACAAATGCGCTGGCCTTCATGATTCCAGGACCTGGAATCATACCAGCCGATGGGTGGTGGTTTATCGCTTGTTCGGCTGACGGTGGTCATTTGATGCTCATTTGCACGTACCAAATTGACCAAACCATTTCATCAAACCACATGCAGTACAATGCCTGGGGCATTCGTGACATTGATGGCTATGGCTGCTTCGTGTTCGAGAAAGATCCCAGCTCCGTTGGGCCAGGCGTATTCAACTGGAGGCAGGTTTACAGCCTCGGCAACCACTCCATGTTCCTCGGGCTCAATTATCCGATCATCCAACCAATCATCGATCATATCACCAGCGATGATTACCATGCTATGCAACTTCCATTTGCCAGGGGGGACTATGTTTACACATCATACCATGGGTTTCATGAATCACCATATCCAGAGATTCGTCGACACAGCTTGTTGCCAGATAATCTTCAGTGTGTGAAAGGCATCAAGCTTTCATGCGGTGGATGGCTTTTGCAAACCCGACATGCGGCGATGTGGTTCATGCCAACAGCAAATATGCACAACTTGATTCGTACTGATATGTAGACTGAGCCATGTATTCTGCTATTGTAGCACGACCCTCTTTTGTTGGATATTATGTAATGTTGTTAGTTTGAAGCACTCGTCTGGTTTGAAGGATAGATACCTTTCTGGGATCAAGTGCATCCTAACTCACCTGCGCAGGATGTACTGATAATGATGATGGAGATGCTGTGCAGTATATATATATATATACATACATATATCACTTAGGCTTCAAGTGCGTACTTGTTAGTTAAACATATGGTTAAAATGTGACACTAAATACGACTAGTAAGTAGTACAGTAGCAGTACTAGTATACGTCGGTCAAATTATTCATCATGTCCACACATTGAATTGACGTGACAACACGCTGCGCGTGAGGTGACACAAGAATCCCGGCGGCGTGTTCGGGTATTCTGGACTTTAGATTTGGAGTACCACTTATCTGTCGAAATCTTTCATCATTCACTTAAAACAGTCAATTGATCATACATTGAGTACCATATAACTAGAATTAACCCATGCAAGTCGAAGAAGGATTGGCCGGTGCTGCCGGCTGGCGTCAAGTTCGATCCCACGGATCAGGAGCTGATCGAGCACCTTGAGGCCAAAGTGAGTGCTGACAGCGCGAGATCTCACCCTCTCATCGATTTGTTCATACCAACCATCGACAACAAGCACGGCATATGCTACACCCATCCTGAGAAACTTCCAGGTAAGACACCGATCGGCCGTCTACTTGCACAAACATATTCCTTTGTTTATAGCTCTATTTTTCTTTTTAGACGCAGACCTGGTGAAGCAATTACAATTTGACAGTTAATAAAAAGTGAAACAAGTGACTGCAACATGCCAAAGATGTTATGAAAATGCCAACTACATACACTAAAACCTGTATTCGACAATACTGCAGGTACCACACTGAGTGGCCTAAGCAAGCATTTCTTCCAATGCAATTCCAGGGCGTTCAAAAGGGGCACGTGGACGCGTCGCAAGATACAGTCGGAGTGCGGCATGCACGCGATGTGGCACAACACCGGCAATACCTTGCTGGTGATGGTCAACGGCCGGCAGACGGGCAGCAAAAAGGTTCTGGTGCTGCACACCAACAAGAACTTCGACCAGCAGAGGACCAACTGGGTGATGCACCAGTACCACCTCGGGGACCTGGAGCAAGAGAAGGAGCGGGAGCTGGTCCTCTGCAAGATTTTCTACCAGACGAACACTAGGGCCAGGAGTAAAAAGATTATAAGTTAGTTTGGTATTGGTACTTGTACTACCTTGTCGTCCGCAAGTTGGTATTGTTGTTAACGATCTTTTGGTATGAACTTGGCATTTGCTTCCAACCATCATGCCGAGGGTCGACGTGGATATAAAGTTGAATCATTTGTTTCGAAACGAATTTTCAGGCACCTGATTTTTATTTGATGGGTAGCATAAGCACCTGCCGTTCGAAGTCCCAGTTCTCCAAATTTTTTGAAACAAGTGCATGCTCTTATTATCACGATGAAAAAACAATATCCCTGATGCATCCCAATTATCAGTCTGTAATTGCAGAATTCTCTCGTTTATTGAGCACGTATATTGTTTTTTCAGGTCAAGCAAGTTTCAACTGGGCTGTAGACTGCCTAGGCTTGGTTTTGTTTTTAACAGGCCCAGCCCATGACGACAACGGGCAACAAAGATCCAGAAGGTATCTACTGGCCTCTGGCCCGCCAGCGTTAGTTATATTTTGTCTTACAACATCCGCAGGCAGTTTTTTTACTGAATCAAACACACAGCCCAGTTCTATTTTCCTCTTGAAACGCATGTCCTACATCCGTTTTCTAATCTCTACCTATAGTTTTACTAGTTCATATACACGTATCATTATATTGAAAATACATAAAATTCCCTTTTCATATTTACATCCTCATTTTTGTTGTTGTTTTCCCTCCCAGCGCTGATTTTTTTTACCACTGGTTTTCCCTTAAACCAACTCAATTGTCCCACGTCTTATTTGCTTACAAAAACAAAACGATTTTTTTGGCAAATCAATAAGTTCTTAAAAAAATGTTTATCATTTCAGGATTACAAAAGTTCGGACTCCACCGAAATATGCAAAATAAGGTTGAACTTTTTGACCGTGGTCCTGGGCAGAAAATGGGTTGTAATAAATTACTTAAGAATTAGCAAATGGGCTGCAAATTATTAAAAAAAATAGCAAATGGGCTCTTTGTTGTGTGCCACAGATTTAGAGGCTGACTTGTGGGCCTACTAAGTTCATGCGTACACAAGGTTTATCAAAAAAGAAACTTAGTCAACAATCGACTCTACCAGCGTCAGACTGTTAGATGTCAATCTAGCGACAATCGTGCTTCTTCAGTCTCTAATCTTCCTGCCCCAGCCGCCCAAACCAGCGCCGTCGGAACCGCCTGCTCCCGCCTCCCATGGCCGGCTGTGCTGCAGGGCAGGCCTCACGGCCCCATCATATACTCGCATCCCTGGCCTGTCTATCCCTCTACTCACCCACACCTCCTGTTATTTTCCGGTGACGGCAGCCGAACCAGTCAACCCTCGTACTCTCCACCGCGTGGGCAGCCACTGTCATGTCTTCCCCGGCTCCGTGTCGTTCCCTTCATAGGCCTCGCCGACGTCCACCGCCCTAGTGCTCTCGGCGCGGCGTGGTCAACGTGATCAACGAACGACATCCATCGGAAGTGGACTGTACGTGCAGAGGCTGACAGCTGGGTCCACAGCCGCACACAAGGAAATGCCTCCTTATTACGCGCAAAATAATGATTCCTCCACCTGACATCTGGGACCCGCCGGAAGGGCCTCTGTATTTCGTGAAAAAAAAAACGTTCCCTCCGCTAACAGGTCAGACCCACCAACTATATCTTCGCACACAAGGAAGTGCCTCCTTATTGCGCACAAGAAAATGAATACCCCCTACCAGCTGGGACCCACCACAGTGGGAGGCTGACTTGTGGGCCAACTAAGTTGACGGGGACGGAGGGCTTTGTCAACTTAGTCAATATGAACGATTCTAGCTCCAGTGACCGTACGATGTCCATCCAACGGCCTTAGTGCTTCTTCAACCTTTGGTCTTCTTGCTCCAGCCGCCCAAAGCAGCGCCGGTCGTGCCGCCTGCTCCTGCCTCCCGTGGCCAGCTGTGCTGCCGCGGAGGCCTCACCGCCCCCATACTACTCCCACCGCTGGCCAGGCCATCCCTCCACTCACCCACACCCCTTATTATTCTACGGCGACGGCAGCCTCACACCGCAGCCGAACCAGTGAACCCTTGTACTCCTCTCCGCATGGGCATCCACTGCCGCGTCTTCCCCGGCTCCGAGTCGTCCCCTTCCTAGGCCTAGCCGTCGTCCACCGCCTTGGTGCTCTCGGCGCGGCGTGGTCAATGTGGTCAACGACCGACTTCCATCGGAAGAGTACTGTACGTGGAGAGGGTGACAGCTGGTTCCACGGCCACAGCCCAGTTTTTTTGTGATTTGCCAAGTCGCTTTGTCAGGCGTGTTGGGCTGCAAATCTTTCAAGACAAGGAGAGCTTCATTCGGCTGGCCGAGAAAATGGCCTATCAGTAATGAGAAATGGGTTGTACATTTTTAAAACACATCAAACCGGCAATTAGTTTCAAATTTCTTTTTTTCATTTTGAGATTTTAAATTGCATTGATTTTTATGTGTGGACAATTTGTTGGATTTTATGTTGATATACATTTATTTTTAAAATCAGTTTGAATGTGACTCAAAATTTCGGGATTAAAAACAGTTCGGGCCGCACCAAAATATGCAAAATTTCGTATAATTTTTTAACCGTGGCCACAATATGGGCTGTAATGCTAACAAAGAGAATATGGGCTCCAAAAAAACCTTAAGAATTAGCAAATGGGCTGTAAATTATTAGAAATAATGGCAGATGGGCTGTATGATGTTTTCCACAGATTTGAGGCTTTCCTAAAAAAAGGTTGACGCACAAGCAGTGACTGTTGGATGTCCATCCAACGGCCGTCGTGCTTCTTCAATCTCTGCTCTTCCTACTCCAGCCGCTCAAACAAGCGACAGCGGGACTGCCTGCTCTCTCCTCCCCGCGGCCAGCTGTGCTGCCGCGCAGGCCTCACCACCCCACCATACTCCCATCGCTGGCCTAGCCATCCCTCTACTCACCCACACCTGCTGTTATTCTCCGGCGACGGCAGACGAACCAGTAAACCCTCGTATAGTCGTACTCCCCTCCGCATGGGAAACAACTGCCGAGTCTTCCCTGCCTCCGTGTCGTTCCCTTCCTAGGCATCGCCGTCGTCCACCGCCCTGGTGCTCTCGGCGCGGCCTGGTCAACATGGTCAACGACTGACATGCATCTGAAGTGGATTGTACGTGGAGAGGCTGACAGTTGGGTCCACGGCCGCATGCAAGGAAATGCCTCCTTATTACGCGCAAAATAATGATTCCTCCACCTGACATATGGGACCCACCGAAAGGGCCTCTGTATTTCGTGAAAAAAATGATACCGCCACTGACAGCTTGGACCCACCAGCTATATCTTCGCACGCAAGGAAGTGCCTCCTTATTACACACAACAAAATGAATACTCCCCCTGCTAGCTAGGACCCAGTACAGTGGCGGGCTGACTTGTGGGCCTACTAAGTTGACGGGGACGGAGGCCTTTGTCAACTTAGTCAATATGCACGATTCTAGCTCCAGTGACCGTCCGATGTCCATCCAACGGCCGTAGTGCTTCTTCAACCTCTGGTCTTCTTGCTCCAGCCGCCCAAACCAGCGCCGGTCGTGCCTCGTGCTCCTGCCTCCCGTGGCCGGCTGCGATGCGGCGGAGGCCTCACCGCCCCCTACTACTCCCACCGCTGGCCAGGCCATCCCTCTACTCACCCACAACCCCTGTTATTCTGCGGCGACGGCAGCCTCACACCACAGCAAACCAGTGAACCCTCATACCCCTCTACGCGTGGGCATCCACTGCCGCGTCTTCCCCGGCTCCGCGTCATCCTCTTTCTAGGCCTCGCCGTCGTCCACCGCCCTGGTGCTCTCGGCACGGCGTGGTCAGCGTGGTCAAGGAACGGCTTCCATCGGACATGGACTGTACGTGGAGAGGCTGACAGCTGGGTCCACGGCCGCAGCAAGGAAGTGCCTCCTTATTACGCACAAAATAAATTATTCCTCCACCTGACAGCGGGGACCCACCGAACGGGCCACCATATTTCGTGAAAAAAACGTTTCCCCCTGACTGCTGGGACCCACCAGATACATCTTCGCACGCAAGGAAGTGCGTCCGGGCAAAAAAAACGATTCACCCCCCTGACAGCTGGGACCCACCAGCGACATCTTCGCAGGCAATGAAGTACCTGACAGTCGGGACCCACCTGGTCGAAGCGTACGTAGCGTTGTCATTCTGGTCGCAAACGTGTATGTACATACTGGTCGATGTAGAGGCGCGCACGTGTCGTAGTAGAGGCGCGCATGTAGCATGTACACGTACCTACAGCGGCCAGTGTGCAAGAAAGAAAATACGGCCACGTACGTACATATGGGAAGGGTCTCGAACGCCAACTCGCGCATACGTACGGTCAGGGTTCATGTACATGGCTGGGTCGGAACGGAGAAACTGCGTCGTTGTCGTGTTCATGGGGAGCCAACCGGCTGGGTCGGAATGGAATGTGTCGTCGTGTTCATCGGGAGGGCTTGGACGGAACAACCGATGGAAACGAGGCCTGGCGTACCGCAGAACGGAGGAAACGGCCTTGTGTTCGACCGGCCACGTTCGAAACGGGATCCTATTCATCGGGAGGGATCTGTCATACTGCAAAACGGAGGAAACGGACCTCCTACGGTCGAAACGGGGGTCCTGTTGATCAGGAGGGGTGTGGCGTACTGCAAAACAGAGGAAACGGACTTGTGTTGGAGCGCTACGGTCGAAGCGGGGGTCCTTTTCATCGGGAGGGTTGTGGCGTACCGAAAAACGGGACTCCACGGGATACTGTTCATCTCCACCGTCGACCCCCTCTAGCCTCCACGGGCTATTGTTCATCCACCGTCAACCTCCTCCAGCCTCCACCTGCGACTGTCCATCCACGGGCTCCTGTTCACCCAGCCTCCACACCGCGCGCTACTCCACCGGCTACTGTTCAACCAGGCCTCTCCACGGGCTACTGTTCATCCAGCCCTCCACCGTCTACTGTTCATCCAGCCCTCCATGGGGTGGTCTGTTCATCCAGCCCTCCACAGGGTCCTGTTCATCCAGCCCCAACTGGCTCGATAGATCGGGTCCTGTTCATCCAGAGGCAACACCACGGGGTCCTGTTCATCCACCCCCACTGGGAACTGTTCATCCAAACCCCCCCAGCAACGCTCACTGTTCATCCAGAGGCAACATCGATTGGCTTCAGTTAGCAGCAGTAGCGAAGGAATCGCTCGATCGGGTTCAATTAACAGCCATCGATCGATCGCTCGGGTTCAGTAACGCGTAGCCTGCAGTGCAATCGCTCGGGTTCAGTTAGAGCCCAACGCCTCGCTCGGGTTCAGTTAGAGCCCAACGCCTCGCACCCACGCGCGTGCGTGTACGAGAGAAATGCGCATCGCTCGGCCCCGACCACACCCACCGTAACCGGGAACACCCCGATATTTTCCTCGCCCTCGCTTCTACCACGGTTTTTTCCGTCATGGACGGCCCAAAGAATGTCATGCAGTTGCGTCTCCGGCCCGCCCAGGACGGAAAGCCCATTTTCTGTCATGATTTTTTGTCATAGAAGTAGGACCCCACCACATCTATGATGATATCGGGTTTTGTCACAATTATCGTCATAGAAGTGTCATAAGTATGACAGAAAAAAATTTCGTTCGGCCCAAAATGTCACGGATGTGTCTTTTTTTTGTACTGCTAGTAACTTCAATCAGACATGAAATGACTGCCTCTGAGCCCATTCAGACACGATGGGCGCCAAACATGGGCGGCAAAACACATTTGATTCAAGCTCGTCTGAAAGACCTGTGTCTCTCCCTCCATTTCCCCATTCATACACGATGGGCGGCAAAACAAACTCTCCTCGTCCGAAATCAATGGAGGCAAATATTTCAAATAGGGGCAGATGTGTAACTTCCCTCAGACGTGACACAATTGCCCTACCTGTCAGCCCCGTTCGTACACCGTGGGCGGTAAAACACCCTCTCCTCGCCCGAAATCGACCGGCAAATATTGGGGAGATGCGAGATTACAGTCCTATCCCCAACCGACGAGATGTCCGAAATTTTAAACGGGGGATAAGTTCGTAAATTTCCCACATTTAAGACAAGCACGTCCCAAAGTTTGAGATCCCCCCTCCCCCTCCATTTCCCCATTCATACATCGTCGGCGCCACAACAACCTCCCGACTCCGGCCAGCCTCCTCTGTCCGCCACCCCATCCTCCACCTTGCCAGAGCCGCTACCCCTACCCCATCGTCCACTGCAAGAGATGCACGTCTCTCATCCAAAGCGCCAAACCAGGATCCTTTCATTGCGTCCGCTCGCTTCATCGGCGTCGTCGTCCACCTTGCCGTTGACGCTCCTACACTACTGCAGGATGCTGCTAACACGACACTACGACCAGAGACCCTTCGATGAAACTATGTGCGATGCAATAATCGCAAACGATGGTGTAAAAAAACGTCAAAAAAGGTGCAAAACGTTTGCGATGACAGATGCATCAAACACGGTTTAGATTTTAATTGCGTGTGTGATTCAGGGCATACGGTTCAGTTCAATTAACCATTTTCGACAAGGATGAACAAAAGAATCAGGCAGCCAGATGAAGGTGTGTGCGATGTACAGCATACGGTTCACTCGGATGAACTGTTTGTGATTAGGCAACACGAAAGAAACGGTTAGCCAGATCAAGGTGTGTGCGATGTACAGCATACAGTTCACTCGGATGAACTGTTTGTGATTAGGCAACACAAAAGAAACGGTCAGCCAGATCAAGGTGTATGCGATATACGACATGCGATTCACTCGGATGAACTGTTTGCGTTGAACAAGAGAACAGAAGTGGTTCAATATAACAAATACCATAAATATTGCAAGGTTCAAATTCAAACATTACAACGCCCAAATTCAAACATTGCAAGCTGCATCATTTCTGAAAAGGGACCGCCGCAGACAAGTCATGTATGGGTTTGACACAATGACTTCCAATTGCTTTGCCATATGCTCTTCCAATATGAAGTTTGGCATTTTTGGAGGCTCTTCCATTCCGCGGTACCTGCCGGCTCTGATAATCATACCATTCATCTTTCCTAATTAAATGCGTGTTCAACCTCAGTACCCTTAGCACCTTTGCTCTAGCAAGAAAGAACCTGGCAAGTGTAATCTCTGGTAAGGTCCCTCGGCAGGAGTTCAAAGTAATATTTGAGAGATGCAGATCCAGGCATTCGATGTGATTGTCGTTATAAACATTATCCACCTCCGGGCCTATTAATATCTGCAAAAGAAGAGAACATGTTAGTGCCTACATGTAGTTTTGAACACTGCTACACGCCCATTTGGTTTGCAGGATTTGTAAAATGCACCAACATGCCATCTTTGATGTGGCATGATTAACATGGGCATTTGATTACAATCTAGAAACATGTAGCCTTCTTCAGAAGAGGTTGGATTGGATGAAAAATTCCCTAAGAAAACTAGTATAGATGAATCCAATGGAGAAATGCTTATGGACGATTGTAACCATATGAATGAAGCAACCAATATGGGGTGGGGGTGTATGTCCTAAAATCCTCCAAAATTCCTTCAGAAATCGTAGTACATTGTCATTGTAAACTTGGGAAAAGGTGCAAAAAATTGAACTCCCTTATGGTTAACATTTACCAGGAAAGGAACATCACCTTGATATACAGCTTCTTCAGGCACGGAAAGCATCTCAGGCAACTGACAACTTGGTCCAGGTTGGGGCCGACAGATTCTAGTGCCAACACCTTCACTGTGCCCAGAGTCTGGGTGAAGCTTCGCTGGATGACAGACGAACATACATCTTCAAAACTAGAAATAACATTGATATCAAGAAGGAGTATAAGGCGACTATTGTACCTGAAAGTTGTAGTATTTGACCGACGAGTAGCCCACCACTTTCAATTTCGGCGCGGAAATGACATTGATTCTTGTTGGACCTTGTTGATCAACTACAAGTAATCTCTCAAGTGAAGGTGTGTCCTGGATGACCATATTGTGCTCCATCTTTTGTGATCTCTCGTTGCAACACCAGCAACACACATAAATAGTCCGGAGAGTCCTGGAGGTGATGTGCAAGGTACTCGACCAATTCATCACCTGAAGACGAAGGAACTCGAGTACAGTACAGCCGTGGAGCAGGCGCTCCATGTCATCCTTTGGGATGCGGACGACGACGAGCTTGAGGTGCTTCAGTCGTGGTAGAAAAAGAGCGGGCGCGTCATTAAGGGGGGATGGCAGTTCATGAACTTGGTGAGGCGCAGCGTGGGCGCGAAGCGGAGCGCGGACATTGGCAGCAAGCGCATATGCCCATCATTAAAACTAGGCTTCTCGAGCTGATCTATGGCGGGGGATCGGAACCACTCGTCAAGCTTGGCTCGGTCCTTGCCATTGGAACGGAACTTGCCCGTGATAAGGCCTTTGATTGGGCCATGGTGACTGTCGAGGATCTGGGAGAATGCATCCAAGCTTTGGCGATACCCATGGCAGAGCTTGTGGGCGTCGAGGAGGTCGACAGGGGTGAGGAGCCATAGGGGGCCCCACCGCCGGGAAATGGCAGTTGACCTCGCCCGATATTTGATTGGGAGGAGGGATATGATGACTTCACCATATCATCGGGGAGGCTGTTGATGAAGTCTAGGCCTGCTGGAGTCGCTTGCGGTTCTTTCTCGACCCGCCTCCGCTTGTTGCCAACTTCGTTCTCCACCTCGTCGGCGGCGACGGAAACCTCTGTCTCCATATTCACGCCGTGCTCCGGTGCTTCACCAGCCCCGGCGTCGCCACTCCCTCCGATGGGGCACTTCGGCGGCATCCTCATACACTGACGGCTTTGAGGACTCAGAGCGGCGTCGAGGATGCGGGCGGAGAGTGAGGAATTGTGTGTGTGGCGAGGATGGGGGGATGCGGCCGCTCGGTGCCGCCATTAATATAGACCAGTGGGAGCGAGGCGGGCGGCGGTCCAAGTTTGTCTTGCTTCCCGGTGAGAACGACTGCTTAATCTCTAGCATGAATGAAATCTATGCTTAATTACTGAATTTTAGTTGCAAAAAATAGATAGTGCTATTGATTTTAACTACATATGTTGACAAATCGCAGTGTCTCTTGGCTTAGCGCCGAAGTCTGGCTTTAATTTGCATACCGTAATCTGAATCGTTTGCGTTGAAGAGATTCACAGATCCTGCATTGAACAGCTTGTACGCTTCCCGGTGAGCCTGCGCACCAAACTGCGCTTGCACGCCTCTCGTTCAGTCAAGCAGCTGTCCACACGGCACCTCCTATAGCCATTATAACCAAGACACGTGGCGTCACGTGAATGGTTAATAGAACGCACACGGTTTGAATTATACAAACGTTTGAGATATTAAAGTGGCAGCTATTTTTTCAAAATGCCTTTGTTGGCTGTCATTATTTGCGCCTTCTCTCAAAATGGACACGAAAAATACCACAACATGTCGGGTGCCATTCCATGATAGCATGCCAAGTTTCATGAATTTCAGACGAGTTTTGAATTTACTAGAATTTAAAAACCAGGTATCTCAACGTTTTGCCGGCAATCAACGGTGCCCTGGTGTTTGAAATCCATTCCCATTTCTTGCATGGGACCTAAGCATGCACCCAAGGACACAGATTTGATTTTTTCAACCAATTTATATGCACTGGAGAATGTGCATGTAGTTCAAATTTGAATTATGCACATAAATGCATTAAAAACTCAGTTAATGCATAAAAATGTCCAAACGAACCCCGAAAAATCACAAAAATTGACACAACACTCCTGTTGTTCTATGTTGACACGAGAAAAAATTTGAAAGCAATAAGAGGCAATGGATATCGTTTCATCCCCAAAGGTGGGACGTTCCCTATCGAAACCATCATGCTTGTTGTGACAAGCTCTGGTTTGTGAGAAGCTTATACCCAAACCTGCCCCAAATGGGACAAAAAATTACCACGGCATGTTGATGCCGCTCCATGATACAATGCCAAGTTTCATGAATTCCAGACGAGTTTTGGATTTACTAGAATTTAAATACCAGGTATCTCAAAGTTTTGCCGGCAATAAACGGTGCCCTGGTGTTTGAAGTTCATTCCCATTTCTTGCATGGGACCTAAGCATGCACCCAAGGACACAGATTCGATTTTTCAACCAATTTATATGCATTGGAGCATGTGCATGTAGTTCAAATTTGAATTATGCACATAAATGCATTGAAAACTCAGTTAATGCATAAAAATGTCCAAACGAACCCCGAAAAATCACAAAAATTGACACAACACTCCTATTGTTCTATGTTGACACGAGAAAAATTTGAAAGCAATAAGAGGCAATGGATATCGTTTCGTCCCCAAAGGTGGGACGTTCCCTATCGAAACCATCATGCTTGTTGTGAGAAGCTTATACCCAAACCTGCCCCAAATGGGACAAAAAATTTACCACGGCATGTTGATGCCGCTCCATGAGAGCATGCCAAGTTTCATGAATTTCAGACGAGTTTTGGATTTACTAGAATTTAAAAACCAGGTATCTCAATGTTTGCGGCCGAGTGACGGTGGTAGGGTGTTTGACCTTCATTCCCCTCTCTTGCATGGGACCTAAGCATGCATCCAAGGACAAAGATCTGATTTTTCAACCAATTTATATGCACTGGAGCATGTGCATGTAGTTCAAATTTTACTTATGCACATAAATGCATTGAAAACTCACTTAATGCATAAAAATGTCCAAACGAACCCTGAATAATTCCAATTCTTTTATTACACACATATAGTTGCATGTTCACTGCAAATAAAAGGTCTAGCAATTCAAACACCGTCCATGGCCACTGTGACCCCATTATGTAATTCAAATCAAGCAGATCCCACATAGTTTATTATAACCAACCGTGTGAGATGCAGCACAAAATATCTTGGAGCACCGTCGGAGTATAGTACGCATACGGCTTAACCGAGAAGGTGCGACGGCTACAGTCCATAGCCCGCTCAGAATAAGGGACCGTGTCTGATGACACTTTGCACGCCAGTTTTTCGCTGAAGCGATTCCAAATTTTCGGCTTCCGCGGAAATATCTACCTCCCCGCCCCCTCCCCCTTACCAAAAGCCACATTTCCCCTGTTTCCGCCTTCCTTTCCAAGTTGAAACCTTCACTCCTTGCTTGCAGCGCCGCCTCCTCGTCGGCGACCCTCCTTCACGCTGCTCGGCCTCGCCTATCCAGGCAGGTAATCCACACCCGACCCCCATCCTCCTCCTCCTTCCACATCTGTAACGCCCCGAGACCGACGCTCCAGACGGCTTCCATGTTTTTCGTCGTTGTCATGTGTTTCGCTTGTTTGTTGCTTTCATCATGTCATCATTTGCATTGCATCGGCACTCGTTGCCGTCTTTGTTTTTAAAACTTGCATCCGCTCGTAGTTGCCGTGTCCCCCCTTGCTTTCATTGACCGTTCCGAGACCAACCTTGTTATTCGTTTGCCCTCTTGCCTAAACCGGAGTCCCTCTGTACAGTGCACAAACCCCCTTGTGTGCGCGTCCGAAGCTGTCCCGAACCCGAACCGCTCAGTCATGACCATTGGGTCCGGATCATCCCCAAACATCTATAAAACATCTCCGTTTTATTATTCGGGCTACCTAACCTATTTATTTACGACCACCCGATTATAATCGGATGGACCGGATTAGCCCTACACAGTCCCTGCCTATATAATCAGACCGAACCCTAATTTCTAGGGACCTGTCCCATCCATCCTCCTCTCCGCCGCCACTAGCTCCACCTGGTCTCCCCCTTCCTCGGGATCCCCGATCCAATCCATCCACCCCACCCGGCCGAACCAACCACCTCCTCGTTTTGCATCCCCGACCAACCAAGCAGCCCAGCCCTGCGCCGCCCCTTCCTTTCCCGCTTCTCTCTTCTCCCTCTCACATCTCTGTCTCGTTTTCTTTTTCCGTCAGAGAACCATCAGCCGGAGCCGTCCATGTCGCCCGAGCTCCTCCTTGCACAGCGCGCGCCCGCACGACCCGTCTCAGGCCAGATCCACGTCACCTGCCTTGGGAACTGCTTCCAGCCGCGCCATCGCCCGTCTTCTTCGTCCATGGCGAGTACTGTCGCTGTCCTGCTCGCCCGCGCCAAGTCCATCTTCGAATCAAGCCGCCGCCCTCCGCCTCACCAAGTCCCGCGCCAAGCCTCCACGTTGCTGGAGCCCTGTGCAGCTGCGCCACTGCCTGCCTGCACCTCCTCTGCTCCGAGGCGCTCGCCAAGTCCCTCGCCTCGCGCCAAGTTTCTGTCGCCGGCGCTGCTTCTACATCGTCCGCCTGCATTGACCGCGTCGGCGCCACGTCAGCCTGTGGGCCCCACCTCCTGCCGCGTCCGCAGCCTGCTTCCTCTCCAGCGTCGCGCCCAAGTCCCACGTCGTCGGCAGCCGTTCGCGCCGTCCGTCGTCCTCTTCTCGGGATCGAGCTCTTCTTCCTCTGCAATGAGCAGAGCGCAGCCGCTCGCCCCGTTGACCGCGCCTCGCTTAAGCGCGCGCCTGGGCTGCCTCCCCTCCAGCGCCCCAAGGCCCAGCCTGCTCCAGATCCTCACCGGCCCAACTCCAGATCCGGTCTCTGGCCCGATGTGAGCAGCTCCCCCCGTGCCCTGGGCCAGATCTCAGATCCGGCCCGTAGATGTTTTTTTTACCTGGACGCATTGCTATTTATCCAGGAGTTTGCTGTTTTACAGAAAAGTCCCTAGTCTTCATGCATATAATAACTCATCAACCGTGCATCGGATTAAAATGATTTAAATATGTAAAATGCTTAGAATTTTGTCTAGTTTCATAATATCCAACTTTCATCCATGTTTAAAAAGTTTAAAATGCTGTTTGAATTAATTTGCTTAAATGCCATGCTAAATGCTTTGATTCATAACTAAATAACCGTAGCTCCAAATTTAATAAAATTTATATGTAAATGGGGTGGAAAAATGCCTAGTTTAACATGGTGCACTTTATTTTGCTGTTTAACAACATTAAAATTATGTTTATGGCAGAACAGTACCAATCTAAAATATGCACATGAGGATTTTTCTGGAATTGTTGTTTGTTGTTCCGGCCTCATTTAGACTTGCCTGGATAGGTAGTTTTCATATGCTTCACCCCTTGCCATGTCTAATAACATTTAATATTGTTGGGTACATAAACGAGAGAGAACTAAATAATTGATGTGGTGTTTCGTCAATATGCAACTTGTTGCATATAGAGCTCCGCTTAATTTGTAGTATTGTTTGTGCACTTTGCCATCCCATGCCTCATTAAACTGGACATGCATCATACTTGTTTGTGCATCATGCCATGTGTATGTGGTGGTTGTTTACTATGTTGTTTGTTTCTTTCCGGGTTGCTTCGCTCGTTAGCTTCGGTTTCGTTCCGGAGTTGTGAGGATTCGTTCGACTACATCCGTTTGTCTTCTTCATGGACTCGTTCTTCTTCCTAGCGGGATTTCAGGCAAGATGACCATACCCTCGAAATCACTTCTATCTTTGCTTGCTAGTTGTTTCGCTCTATTGCTATGCCGCGCCACCTACCTCTTGCTATATCATGCCTCCCATATTGCCATGATAGCCTCTAACCTTTTTCACCCTTCCTAGCAAACCGTTGTTTGGCTAAGTTACCGCTTTTGCTCAGCCCCTCTTATCGCGTTGCTAGTTGCAGGTGAAGATGAAGTTTGTTCCATGTTGGAACATGGATATCTTGAATTTTGTTGGGATATCACAATATCTCTTATTTAATTAATGCATCTATATACTTGGTAAAGGGTGGAAGGCTTAGCCTTATGCCTGGTGTTTTGTTCCACTCTTGCCGCCCTAGTTTCCGTCATACCGGTGTTATGTTCCTTGATTTTGCGTTCCTTACGCGGTTGGGTGATTTATGGGACCCCCTTGACAGTTCGCTTTGAATAAAACTCCTCCAGCAAGGCCCAACCTTGGTTTTAACATTTGCCACCTAAGACTTTTCCCTTGGGTTCTGCAAACTCAAGGGTCATCTTTATTTAAACCCCCGGGCCAGTGCTCCTTCGAGTGCTGGTCCAAACCGAGCGATGTCCGGCGCCCCCTGGGCAACCAGGGTCTATGCCAACCCGACGTCTGGCTCATCCGGTGTGCCCTGAGAACGAGATATGTGCAGCTCCTATCGGGATTTGTCGGCACATCGGGTGGCTTTGCTGGTCTTGTTTTACCATTGTCAAAATGTCTTGTAAACCGGGATTCGGAGACTGATCGGGTCTTCCCGGGAGAAGGAATATCCTTCGTTGACCGTGAGAGCTTATAATGGGCTAAGTTGGGACACCCCTGCAGGGTATTATCTTTTGAAAGCCGTGCCCGCGGTTATGTGGCAGATGGGAATTTGTTAATGTCCGGTTGTAGAGAACTTGACACTTGACTTAATTAAAATGCATCAACTGCGTGTGTAGCCGTGATGGTCTCTTTTCGGCGGAGTCCGGGAAGTGAACACGGTTTGGGTTATGTATGGACGTAAGTAGTTTCAGGATCACTTCTTGATCACTTATAGCTTCACGACCATTGCGTTGCTTCTCTTCTCGCTCTTATTTGCGTATGTTAGCCACCATTTTTGCTTAGTGCTTGCTGCAGCTCCACCTCATTACCCCTTTCCTACCCATAAGCTTAAATAGTCTTGATCTCGCGGGTGTGAGATTGCTGAGTCCTCGTGACTCACCAGATACTTCCAAACAGTTGCAGGTGTCGATGATACCAGTGCAGGCGATGCTACCCAGCTCAAGTGAGAGCTCGATGGAGAACTTGGTCGTTACTATGTTTCGTTTCCTAATGATCAGTAGTGGAGCCCAGTTGGGACGATCAGGGATCTGGCATTTGGGGTTGTCTTCTTTTCTTTTGGTTCCGTAGTCGGACCTATGTGTGTACTCTGAATGATGTATGTTTAATTCATGTATTGTGTGAAGTGGCGATTGTAAGCCAACTCTTAATCCCATTCTTGTTCATTACATGGGATTGTGTGAAGATGACCCTTCTTGCGACAAAACCTACAATGCGGTTATGCCTCTAAGTCGTGCCTCGACACGTGAGAGATATAGTCGCATCGTGGGTGTTACAACATCCCACATGCCCCGACCGCCCGCGCGAGCGCGACACCTTCCACCCAAATCACCGACCCCTCCACCAAATAAGCGCCGGCCTAAGGCATGGTGCACGCAATATAGCCAGGATCTGAAGGAGCACTTGGCAGCGGAGAAGCAAATCGCGGCCGCACGCGCGGATGAGGTCGCAATGGCTGCCATTCGTGTCGACCCCCAGATCTTGGAGGAGCACCTCGCCGTCGAGGCCACCGTTGACGCCTCCTACGCCGACGCCGCGGCGTGGTTGGCTGCTTTAAATGGCAGTTCGTGGCATTTTCTTGAGGCCAACGTCGGTGCCTTCGACGAAGACTACGAGGTGTTTTCTCGGCGTGCACATGCTTACCTCATCTCGAGAGCCAGCAGGTTGGTGCCCGGAGCAGCTCAGGCAACTCACCAGTACAACGAGGGCACCCACGATGCGGAGGCCTCGCCCTCTTGCATGTCCAAGGAGCCAATCGTCATCGATATCTCCGACAATGAGGAATAGCTTGTCTTATTAGCTCACTATAAGGACCCATGTTCAGTTTGCTAGCTACTGCCTTTCCTTAAAATATTCTAATGAATTGTGCTATCTACTTTTACCATGCAATCTTCTGCTATAGTGTATATGTTCTATATGTCGTGCAATGTGGTGTTCAGTTAACTGCTTGGTTCAATTCTGCAAATGTGATGTTCAATTCTTCAGGGTGCAATATTTCCAAGTTGTTAAGCATGCTTGGTTTGGTTAACTGTGTGATCTTCTATTACGAGTATGTTATATTGTGCAATGTGGTGCTCAGTTAACGTTTGGTTCATTTGTTGTGGTGTTTAGTTAACTGCTTGGTTCAATTCTGCAATGCGATGTTCAATTGTTGTGGCTGCATTTTGTTATTGTATACCATGTGAGAAATAAATCAAATTTGGTTGTACTAAATACATGAGAAACAAATACAATTGCTATATTTCCAAGTTGTTAAGCATGCTTGGTTTGGTTAACTGTCTAATCTTCTATTAGGAGTATGTTATATTGTGCAATGTGGTGCTCAGTTAACGTTTGGTTCATTTGTTGTGGTGTTTAGTTAACTGCTTGGTTCAATTCTGCAATGCGATGTTCAATTGTTGTGGCTGCATTCTGTTATTGTATACCATGTGAGGAATAAATCGAATTTGGCTGCACTTAATACATGAGAAACATATACAAGTGCTATATTTCCTAGTTCTTAATCATGCTTGGTTTGGATAAATGGGTTTTCCATGTGGCTTGAATTAATCTGATGAATCTGCAATGTGCTTATTTATCATCAACATATTTTACTGATGGGATTTTTACATCTGTGCCCCTGGTTCCTTAGCTCTACTCATTCATCCCCACTCTGTTAACTTTTGCTCACTTTTCCCCACTCCCTTGCCAGAAACCCTCAGAACAGGTTATAACGGACGTTGCCGCCGGGTCAATGCCTTTGACCGTTAGTTGACGAGTGGGGCCACGCTGGACTGTGTCGTCCGTTCGACTGGGGCCGCGTTGGGTGGTGTCGGTGTTCGACCATTGGGTCGTGGTTTCGTTGGGTCGTCCCTTGCATTAAACGTCTGCGCGCGTCGCCAGGACAGAAGCCTGCTATGCATGCACCCAGCAAACCCTGCCTGCATGCATCGATCGAGCCTGCATGCGCCGATGCCACGATCCCACGATGCGCCGACCGAGCCTGCATGCGCCGATGCGTCCGCCATGATGCACTGACCGAGCAGCTTTCTTGCACGCCAGCCGCAACGGATGCAGCGACGGTCACTGCCACTGGTTCCTCTCTTCTAGCTAGGTGGCTACATATCTGTGGCTTGTGTAAAAAAGAGCCACTTCCTTGCTTAGTTGTACCCATTCATCCCTACTAACAAAGCTTGCTTGCATGCACTAGGTGGTTACTAACAAGGGAACCCTACTAACAAGCCGAGCTCTCTAAGAAAATAATCAACAAATATGTAGTCCCAATATGTAGATAGGGCAAACAAGCCCATAGCACGATCACATAGCTCAAACTAGGAAGAACTTAATAATAGAATAGATAGAAAACTTAATAATAGAATTTAAGAAAAGGGCCAACAAGCCCATAGCAACTCCAACATAGTTCAATTACAACTTAACATAACATAGACGAAAAAAAGATAGAGGGTTTAGAACCCTAGCTGCCGCCTTCTCCACCTCGCTCCTCCTCTGGGCGCCCTTTTCACTGCTCCTTCGGGGCGTTGTCGATGGGGTACGGAAGAGTGTGCATGCGCGTCGCGGTGGGGAAGATGTTGTTGTACTCCGTGAACCTGTTGTGGGTGGTGAAAGTGATCTCGGAGTCACACCAAAACACCCGGCCGAGGAGGTAGAAGGCATCGAATGTGTTGGTGAAGTGGGCAAGGAGAGCAACCACCACCCGGTTTTGGATGACCTCCTCGACGCGGAACATCGTTGGAGTCCCCTCAGGAGGTGGTGGTAGCCGGACGCGAGGAAGAACTCGGTGAAGTTCCTTGCGGTCCTCAGCCTTGATATCTCCCACACATGTAGTGTGCGATCAACGTACACGCCGGTAGGGTAGAGCCTCTCCAGCACGGTGGGTGGGAAGCGGTAGGTTGGTCCGGTGTACTGCATCGCTGAGGGATGTGCAGAAGACGGAGAAGGGGTCTAAGAGCAAGAAGGGCAGATGGATGAGGGATGGCAGAGGCAGAGGGTGGCTTAAATAGCTGTAGTGCTACGTGTTATTTGGCCGTGGCAATAACGGGGTCAAATGTGAAGTTAGTAGCCCGTTTTCAAACCCACCGCAGCATCGGGAGTGTACACGTGTGGGAAACGGTGGTTTGAAAAGAAGAAGAAAAAGAAGCTAATTGCACGCGTGGGAATCCGTGGTCAAATCCTATATTATATGAACAAAAAGGGACAATTTTTGAAGAGCTTGTGGCCATTTTGCATGATAAAAATAAATTTGGCCCATAAAAATTTGGTCATTTTGCATGATCAAAAGAGATAGAGGGCTTGTGGCCATTATACAAATGCAAAATGACCCATTTTTTAATAGTTTGTGGCCATTTTGCATGATAAAAATAAATTTAGCCCTTATAAATTTGGTCATTTTACATTTGTATAGAACAAAAAGAACTAAATTTTCTACGCAATGTCAATTGTTGTGTAATTTCAAACGATGCAAAAAAAACAGAGCCAACACGTTCACAAAAAACAGAGCCAGCACGTTCACAAATAAAATGACGTGATTCGACGGCCCAACTAGAGCTTGGTTTCCTTTTGGGTCCAACACCACCGTTTTTTTCCGTGGAGTCAGTGGTGGGCGAGCAGCCGAGCACAACCAATTGGATCGCCTCTCGCGGATCGCCTGCCGATCCAACGATGCGGAGCCGTCCTTGTGATCCAACGGCCCGGAGCCTGCACGCAGCGTGCCCACCGAATTCCTTCTAGAAGACCACATCCGAGGGCTGTCGCTTGGCGCCAGGGTATGATCGGACGGCTGACGTTCGGAGCTAGGGTTAGGCGAAACCCCGCGGGGTTTAGAGGGATTTTGTGCTGGCCTACGGGGTTACGAAAGCTTTGACTGAGCATAACTAATTTAAAAATAATCAAAAAAATATGAAACCTTCGCCGTTCGTTGTTTTATAAGACACACTAACGAGGAAAAATACTAAACTTGGTCTATGGTCATTTTCATGAGAAAACCCTAGCTGGCACGATCGAGGTCAAATGAGCACCATTAATTTAAAAAAATCAAAAAATATGAAACATGCGCACAATGTTGTCTTATGTGACATGTTACCAACCAAAAATCATAAACTTGGTCTATGGTCATTTTCATGAGAAAACATTCACACATATGTGCTATCACCTACAAGATTTCATAGAGTTCAAGGAGATGAGGTTGGGTTACCTTCTATTTTTGAAAAATTTAAAAAAATCAAAAAAATCACCAAAGCTTTATTTCAAAGTGAATAAGAAGGATCCGAACTTAGTTTTACATTTTCATATTTTAAACGTGTTTTTAATAGTTTTTATATTAAAGCATATTTTTTTAAAGAAAATGTAAAAATATGAAGATTAATTCAAAAAATAGTGAGACTTCGAATCTACACTATATAGATTGAATAAGTGTTAATACAAAACATTTGGCTCATTTAGAGTAGGTCCAAAAAAACTTGATTACAAATGGGTTGTTTACCCTAGCGTGGGAGCTCATTTGGAGCATATTTCTCAAATTCAAATTTTTGTGACCTCCTCTAAATCACCTCAAATTTTGCACACATGATCTCCTACACAAACATAGATAGTTTGCTAAGGTTTTTTTTTGCATTTTCTTGAATTTACACAAACATACATAGATAATTGGGTCCCTAGATAATTTGCTGGTAGGAAAAAGCATGCATTTGATTTGATTAATAAACATGAGACCAATAACATGTGTGATCAGGGAAGCAACACTGAAGTGATCAGTGAAGCAACACTGAAACAACATGGTTGATCATTGCAGCACCTAAACTCTAGTTCACAACATCTAAACAGAACTAACCATACACCACAGGCAAATATAAGGACAGACAAATATAGATAGAATAATACGTTACTAGCATCACCATAGATTAAGTTCACACCATAAACTGCCACATTAAGTTTACCATAAGTAACCGGACCCTAAGTACCCAAAAGATCAACATTCAGTTCACATCATGAAACCATCACAACATCATCACATCACTTCATGCCGGAGTCAGGGCCTTCGCGAGCGCAGCATGCTGCCCCCTGATCATGTAGTCCTCCCCGCGGATCGCTACATCCTCTGCATGAGACAGAAGGTGATCGAAGCGGCCATCCTTGGGCTTTGGCTTGGTGTTGCAGTAGGGGCAATGCCACTTCTTGAACTTGCGATTGTAGAAGGAAGCAACTCCCTTGGCCTTGATCTTCTGCACCTCCTTGGTTGTGAAGGACGCGACGTTTCCCTTTTACACATCATCTCCGGAATCATACTGCACACATGAATGAATTGCATTAATACATTATAGATTCATATACACCATGTCAAAGGAACTAAATGAACAAGGGATAGGCTTACCTCATATTCAGAATCGTCACTAAACGCCCCCTCGTACGGGTCATAGTCGGCCAGCTTCCTCTTCCCCCC
>NC_057805.1:35647879-35676166 GCF_018294505.1 Triticum aestivum
CCAACCATCCTCCTCCTGAATATACAATTACATCCATCACTAGTAGCCAATTGAAGATTTAGATATGCACACATGACACATTATTGATCATAGGGCTAATATACTTCCAATCCCTATCAGAAATGTTTTAGAAGTGGGGTTTTTTATTTCTGTGCCCCTTAGCTCTATGCATTCAAAAACCACATCCATCAGTAGTATGTCAATGTATTAGATTTGTACACACATTGATCAAAAACCCCAATATGACATTCAAATAACACATTGATCATTGGTCATGCACACACATTGAAGAACAGAGCTAATATAACTACATATTGTGGACAAATTTATATACTAATGAATCAAAAACCCCAATATGACAAATTTACACACATTGAATCTCCCTTGAATCAAATTTATAACTTCTTAATCAATGGATTCCATTTGGGCATATGACATTCAAAACCCCAATCTGAGTAGCATTCAAAAACAAATCTAATAGGGACCCAATCTAAGGCAACGAATCTGAGTAGCATTAAAAAACCCAATCTGTGAGCACTAAAAACAAATCTAATAAGCATCATAGCATTAAAAACCCCAATCTGTTAACAACATCTAGCATTTTTGCAATGAATTTATCCAAATCTAAAAACAAATCTAAAAACCCCAATCATTGCAGCACCTAAAATCATAGTTCGCAACATAGAATTTTTGCAACGAATTTATCCAACAAACCCTAGTCCAAACCCCCCCCCAACCCATACCCTACAGAAAACCCTGACCCATATGTCAAACCAACTACTCTAACCATCTGAACTACCGTATGAATCACAATCTAACCAATGCAACTAGGGAGCAATTAACTCTACAAGCTAAGCAAGTGCAAATACCTGCTCCTCCACGCCAGGCGGCGCAATGGGGGCATCTGGATGGACTGCGCCGCTCGACACCTTCACCTTCTACAACGATGAGGCGGAGCCCACCACATGCGCAGCGGTTGCGAGTTTCCCCGCACCGCCGTGGACGCTGCCGACATCCGCGGTCACCACGCCTGGACCCTGCAGCTCCACCACATCTCCGGCCGCTGCGCCGGCGTCGCCACGAGCATCGGCCATCTGACAGATGGAGGCGATGAAGGTGAGGAAGAGGATGCGGTGGGGGAGAGCGAGATGGTGCGGTGGAGGCAGTGGAGGAGAGCGAGATGACGCCGGTGGGGGAGAGGAAGACGATGCGGCATGGAGGGGATTTGGGGGGAAATGGTAGGGGCGATGGAGGTGGTTGCCCTCTTTATATGATGGGATGTTTCGGGCATGTCCATGGACACGTGCTACCCCACAACCGCGGTCTTGCATGCGCCCACGTATACGCGGCCCCACTCGTCAGCTAACGGTCAAAGGCATTGACCCGACGGCAATGTGTGTTATAACCTGTACTGAGGGTTTCGGGCAAGGGAGTGGGGAAAAGTGAGCAAAAGTTAAGAGTGGGGATGAATGAGTAGAGCTAAAGAACCAGGGAACAGAAATAAAAATCCCTTTATTGATAGCATGCGAACCCTTACTTAACCTGATCACTAACTACCTTATATGTGTTGCAGGGAAACAATGGGAAGCACTGAGGTTTACAAGATGGTACTAACTATTATACCTTGCCTTTTTTTATTCCTTTGCCCCATTTCAAATATAGAGAAGATATTTATGCACATCCTTGTTTTCAGGGTTCACTGATGATTACCTTGCAAACCACCTCTGTGGTCAGGAGGCGAGGAAAGTTTTCATACAACACCCACGGTTCAATATTGAAGTGTTCCTGAAGAGGTCAAAGGATGGACGGTCAATCATCCACAGGCACTGGCCTAAAGTTGCAAAGACCTTCAACATGAATGAAGGCTCAATATTCGCCTTCCGCTTCAGCAGTTTTCCAGATGAGATGCATCTCTCTATGTACCGTCTATGATCCTAATTTCAAAAGGTTCTAGATGTTGCATTTGAAACCTGCTGCTGGTGCAGTTGTGTAAATGGGTAGCTGAGTGCTGAAGCTATATCATGTTGTACTCTGATGTATTTCAATTATGAAATCCTGCTTCCTTAATATGGAAATGGAATAATATGTGCTTAATATGAATGTCAATTAGATTAGTAAATGGATTATTAATAATAGGGCAATTAGCCCGCTAATTGGCCAATTAGCTTGCTAATTGGGTTTTCCTATTGCAAACGGTTATTGAGAAAACACCGTGGGCGATGACCTCAGGCAATGCACACAGTTTCTAGGAATAAACCGTGTTGGATCAATGAACAATCACACACGGCATTCTCTTGAAAACTGTTTGTGTTACGCTACCTTGCGCAAACGTTTTCCTTGGAGTGACTGTGTGGGATGTATATACGAAAGGAAACGTTTGGCGGTGACTGACTGTGTGGGATGTACTTACGACCGGAAATGATTTTGCCTGTATAATTGTATTTTTTTAGCACTACTATACGTATTTCTGTATTTGAGTGCTCGCCGGGCGCACACGACCTCATTTTGCCGAGCGTGTGTGCCAGGAGGGCATATCCCCGATGTTTCTGGGTCGTGTGGGAAGGACCCCCGTATCGCCCACACTCACTAGGTGACGGTTCCGAACACCGTCGCGGAAAGGGGTTAAAAACCGTTTGTGTAGGGCCGACGTGTACCAGTGCTACGACCGCTTCGTCCACGGCAACATGACTTATCCCCTGACCCAGCCGTCTGCCGTCTAAAGTCTTCTTCCGCGTCACCAACAGCCATTGCACCCGCAGCACCCTCAACGTATCAGCAGGAGCCTACACGGCGTCGGAAGAGACGTGGTACTCTTTCATATCTGCTTAAGTTATTGATCTCACCCGGAAAATAGATTGTAACTTGTTTACTGTACTTCTCTTGTCCGTACCAAATCGTAGTGGCTAGTCGAAAGCAAACATTGGTTGCGAAGTAGCCTTTGTCCGGTTTGCACCTTCAGATCCGCCATGGCACGGTCACTATACTCGCAAAGCTTATGGTTTTCCCCCTTTATATTCACTACCATCATCGTAGGTGCTTCGTGTTGTGCTAGCACTCCTCCTCAAGATGTCAACCCATCAAGCAAAACAACATGCCACTCATAGTTCCAAAGCTTAGTTGTTGAAATACGAATCTGATATGATGCTCATATTACTAAAACATAGAACATTTAATTGGCCAGCTAATGTTCCTATATTCGTTTCAAAAAGCATGTGTGCCACATATAGAGAGACAGCAGGGATTTGCATTTCTCTGTGCACTCTGGTTCGTCATGGGTGGGCAACACACATTGTATTATCTAACTAGCAAGATGACGTGCGTTGCATGGAACATCATCAAGATGCATTTGTATGAGTAGTTTATCTTGTGGGAGAAAAGGATGAACGAGGGAAGGCCTTATTTGCAAATGTGGAGAGGGGTGCACTACTAGAAAAAGGGCTATAGATGGGATTAACACTAATGGCGCACCAGACAAGCCGTGCGCCATTAGTATATACTAATGGCGCACCACCTTCCGATACGCCATTAGAGATGAAACTACTAATGGCGCACCTGGCCCAGGGTGCGCCATTAGTATCAAAAAAAAATTTAACTAGTGCGCCTGTCCAAACATACTAATGGCGCATCCAGACAGAGTGCGCCATTAGTAGTTGAAACTACTAATGGCGCACCTGCCCCGGGGTGCGCCATTAGTATCAAAAAAATGTTTTTTTAACTAGTGCGCCTGTCCAAACATACTAATGGCGCATCCAGAGACAGTGCGCCATTAGTAGTTGAAACTACTAATGGCGCACCTTGACCAGGGTGCGCCATTAGTATCAAAAAAAAAATTTAACTAGTGCGCCTGTCCAAACATACTAATGGCGCATCCTGCCCACGGTGCGCCATTACTAGTTGTAACTAGTAATGGCGCACCAGGCCCAGGGTGCGCCATTAGTATAAAACGTTTTTTTTACTAGTGCGCCTGTACAAACATACTAATGGCGCACCACCAGGAGGTGCGCCATTAGTAACCTGGATTAGTAATGGTGCATCAAGAGTTGGTGCGCCATTAGTAAGTGGGCAGCAACAAGATATTTTGGACAGCCTCTCCTACCCACACTCACTTTCTCCCCACTTCATTCTCTCCACCTCCTCCTTGTCTCGGGTGCCTCCTCTTTTTCACCTCATTTCCACCATAGATTCATTCAATTTAAGTGGTTAAATTACCTTGTTTTGATAGGTAAGTAAGGGGGGAAGCTATATTTATGTTGTTCTCCCTACAACAATGTGCACATGCACTTTTTATGGCCTAGCTAGATCTATGTATGTTCGTGGTGTTGCATATGTTTGTGGTGTTGCATATGTGTTTGTGTTTGGAGGTGTGCCGGTATTTGAAATGCGATAGTTGCCAATATTTTGCCGGAATGTTGATTCATTTCCGTTTCGGCGAGAATTTTGGCATTAAGCATTCTTTTTGGTCCTATTTTTAGGGAAAGTCATGCCAAATTTTTTCTTGGTTCTAAAATATCGTTTTGCTCTACCCCGCAGGCGACCATGGTCCGCATGATGACCGAAGGCATCGTGAATAGGTTTTTGAGGTCCGCGAAGGCCGAGATGCTTGAAAAGAACGAGACGGAGATAAGATGTCCGTGTCGAAGATGCAAGCTGAAGAGCCTTATTGCGGACCCGGAATCCTGGCAGGTGCGGGACCACCTGCTCTTGCGTGGTTTCATGGATGGCTATCAGTGGCAAGATGATGAAGATGACTACGAAGTCGTCCATGGGGGCCGGGCAAGAAATGAGGAAGGGCAGCAAGACAACCACCGCGGCTCGGGTGGGCGAGAAGACGAAGAATCCCCAGGAGATGATCACGACGGTGATGATGTACACAGTCATCGTGTAGAAGATGCAGGACATGATGATGAGGAAGATGCCGGAGCAGACGACGGGCATGATCATGAAGATGATGATGCCGGCAGAGCAGACGACGCTGGACCATCGATGGGCTGGGTGCAGGACCCTCATATTCAAGAGCTGCTTCTCAAGCAGACGGATAACGCAAGAGCTGCCGCCCGAGAGAAAGCCAAGATGGATCAACTTGAGTTAGACGCGGTTACTCCATTGTATGAAGGATGCAGGCCCGAGGATACCCGCCTGAAAGTAACGCTCATGGCTCTGGAGATGAAGGTAAAACACAAAATGACCGACGCATGCTTCGACGAGAACATGTCATTCTGGCACGAACGTCTTCCCAAGGGGAACAAGTGCCCGACCAGTTTGGAGGAGGCGAAGAAAATCGTGTGTCCTCTGGATTTACCGCACGTGAAATACCATGTGTGCATGAACAATTGCATTATTTATCGGGACGAGCACGCGGAGTCTACCATATGTCCGGTGTGCGGCGTCACTCGATACAAGAAGAGGAAGAAAGCTCCTCGAAAAGTGGTGTGGTACTTTCCGATCACTCCTCGTCTGCAGCGGTATTTCGCGGACCCTAAGGTAGCAAAGCTCCTGCGTTGGCACGCGGATAGGGAGGAGAAGAAGCGAGAAGATGACGCAAATGATCCGGAGATAGATAAAAAAGACAAGATGCTGAGTCACCCTAAGGATGCGAGCCAGTGGCAAGCGTTGAACTTCGAAGACCTAGAATTTGGGAATGATCCAAGGAACATCGTGTTGGGCGCGAGCACCGATGGAGTCAATCCGTTTGGCAGCCAGAGAAGCACACATAGCACCTGGCCTGTGTTTGTGTGGATGTACAACCTTCCCCCCTGGTTGTGCATGAAGACGAAGTACATTCACATGAGTATGCTAATCGAAGGACCGAAACAACCAGGGAACGACATCAATCTATATCTGGGGCTGATGAAAGAGGAGCTAGACACGCTGTGGAAAACGCCAGCCAATACGTGGGACGCCGCAGAGAAAGAATATTTCCCTATGAGAGCCGCGCTGCTCACGACGGTGCACGACTATCTCGGTTACGGATATCTCGCAGGGCAGGTGGTCCACGGATTTTCTGGATGCGTCAGGTGCATGGATGACACAACGTATCGCCAGCTAGATAGAGATCCCGGGTCTTCGAAAAACGTGTTCATGGGACATCGAAGGTGGCTTCGCGACGATGACCCGTGGAGAAAACGCAAGGATCTATTCGATGGTGAAACCGAACCCCGAGGACGCCCGCGTACGAGGAGCGGCGAGGAAATAGACGAGCTGTTGAAAAATTGGAAAGACTGCCCACTGCCGGGAAAGAAGCAAAAGGCGCCAGAGCCGGGAAAGAAGCGAAAGGCGCCAGAGCCGCTGCTGAAGGTATGGAAAACGAGGTCTGTTTTCTGGGACTTGCCGTACTGGAAGATCCACCGTGTGCCTCACAGCCTTGATGTCATGCATATCACGAAGAACGTGTGTGAGAGTCTGCTTGGTACCCTGCTCAACATGCCAGAGAGGACCAAAGATGGGCCGAAAGCAAGGGCAGACTTGAAATCAATGGGCATCAGGCAGGAGCTTCACGCTATATATGATGATGATGATGATGAGGCGAAGCAGGACACGGAAAGTCATCGCAAAGGCAAAAAGGCCAAGAAGACCGGAAATGACTACCCTCCCGCGTGCTTCACTCTAAGTCAGGAGGAGATCGAGCAGTTTTTCACCTGCCTCGTAGGAGTAAAACTTCCTTACGGTTACGCGGGGAAGATAAGCAGATACCTAGACCTAGCGAAGCTGAAGTTCAGCGGGATGAAGTCTCACGACTGTCACGTGCTGATGACGCAGATACTTCCAGTTGCAATCCGTGGGATCATGGACGCGCACGTCCATGAAACGCTATTTGGCCTATGCAACTTTTTCGACGTCATCTCTCGGAAGTCTGTTGGCGTGAGGCAACTCAGAAGGCTACAGGAAGAGATCGTGGTGATACTATGCGAGCTTGAGATGTACTTCCCGCCCGCATTCTTCGACGTTATGGTGCATCTGCTGGTCCATATCGTGGACAATATCATCCAACTCGGGCCGACGTTCCTGCACAGCATGATGCCGTTCGAAAGGATGAATGGTGTCATCAAAGGATACGTTCGCAACATGTCACGTCCAGAGGGAAGCATAGCCAGGGGCTTTCTGACCGAAGAGTGCATCTCCTACTGCACGAATTATCTAGGCATCGAGAACCCCGTTGGTCTGCCCGTCAACAGGCACCTCGGCAGGCTCGCTGGCTGGGGTCACCGTGAGGGTCGCCGCGAAATGCATGTCGACTTCGAGGGTCGACTCGCCGACTTTGAAAGAGCAAACCTAGTCGCACTACAACACATAGACGTGGTCGATCCTTGGGTGGTAGAGCACAAAACCTTTATTAAGAAGACGTACAATGACCGAGGCCAACAGAGGACGGACGGAGATATACTCAAAGAGCACAACTCATGTTTCACGCGTTGGTTCAAGCAGAAGCTTCTGTCGTACCCTTTACATGAGGATTCTTCCACGGAAGAACAACTCATATTCGCCTTGTCACAGGGCGCCGAGCACAACCTGATGACCTATGAGGCGTACGATATCAATGGCTACACATTCTACACCGAGGCCAAGGACATGAAGAGCGATGGTTATCAGAACTCCGGGGTAACGATGGAATCCTACACCGGTAACGACAAGGACAGATACTACGGAAGGATCGAGGAGATCTGGGAGCTGAGCTACGCTGGAGAGAAGGTCCCGATGTTCCGTGTCAGATGGGCCAAGAGCGTCCTAAAAGAAGACTGGTATTTCACCACCATGGTTATACCCGAAGCCAAATCCAAGACCGCAGGCGCAAACGTCACCGCGAAAAATGAGCCATGGGTACTGGCTTCCCAAGTGGACCAATGCTTCTTCATTACCGACCCGTCAAAGCCCAGTCGTGTTGTCGTGAGGAGAGGCAAAAGGAAGATCATCGGAATGGATGGAGTAGCCAATGAGCAAGACTTCGACAAGTACGGCGACCCGAGAATCGAACATGACGACGATGATGAAGTACCAGCATACACCACAAGAAGAAGCAGGACCACCCTACCTAAAGGACGTCCGTTCCACAGAAGAACTCCATTTGCGAAAAAGAAGGGCAAGAAGATTGTGAACAGATAGCTAGCTAAGAGATCGATTGTATTTAAATCGTAGCCTTCATTTCTCGATTGTATTTCATGGGCACTTTTTGAACTATCATGAATATTTTTAAATTTCATGGACACTCGATATCGATCCCCCTCCATCTCGATCGCTAGCTATCCCACCTCGCCAGATCCGGTCCCCCTCGCCGCCGAGCACCCCCCGGTCCACCGGCCCCCCGCACCCCGCGCACCCTCCCCCGCTCCACCGGCATTACTGTTTGATGATATTTTTAAAAAAATTATTATTGTCTTATAAAAAATTACTACTGTCTTATAAAAAAATTATTACTGTCTTATAAAAAATTATTACTGTCTTATAAAAAAATTGTGGATCCTGGGAATCGAACCTAGGACCTCCTGGTGTGAGAACTGGCTGCTGACCAGTCGAGCTAGTAGAGGGGACTTGGTGTGGATCAGGTAAGGTGGAAGATAACCTGTTGGCTCGAGCAGAAATAAAAAAAATACT
This sequence comes from Triticum aestivum, assembly GCF_018294505.1. Classification (NCBI taxonomy): domain Eukaryota; kingdom Viridiplantae; phylum Streptophyta; class Magnoliopsida; order Poales; family Poaceae; genus Triticum; species Triticum aestivum. The sequence continues at coordinate 35,656,466 of NC_057805.1, forward strand.
AATGGCGCACCAGGGTGAGGTGCGCCATTAGTATGGATGTACTTATGGCGCACCGAGGGGTGGTGCGCCATTAGTATTGTGCCCTCGCCCTCGCCTATCCCCGGCCCAAACCGGCCTCTCTCTCCCTCGCCCTCGCCCTCGATCCCCTTCCCCTCTCCTCTCCCGACGCCGCTGCCCCGCCGCCTCGACGCCGCCCCGTCGTCCTCGTCTCCGCCCCGACGCCCCGACGCCGCTGCCCCTTCCCCTCTCCGCTCCGTCGTCCTCGTCTCCGCCCCGACGCCCCGACGCCTCGACGCCGCCCCGTCGTCCTCGTCCTCGCCCTCCTCCTCCGGTGACTGCAGCGCCGCCGCCGTTGAGTTCTCAAATCCTGCTAGGCTCTCTTCTCCCCGTCCCTCTCTCTCATGCGTTTTTCTTCTTCAACCCTAACCCTAACCTGAACCCATTGTACAGCGGCGCGCCTCACTTGAGCCACCCGATCGGGGACTTGTTGACGATTCCTCCGCCTGCCCTGCGGAGGACTAAGGAGCTCTTGGTCTGGGAGCAAGCAGGGTATGTTTCGCCTCTTCCAATCAGAGTGCTTCTTCAGTTGGTCTCAACTACTGATGCTAATGTTAGGTAGCGCCTCACCTGCAGCAATTGTTGCATCATCTGTTTGTTTACCTCAAAACTATCAAGAGTGCAAAGTAGATGTTGATTCATAAATATATTCATAGTCACAAATTGATGATGATTAACTGCCAGCCCAACTGGAATCATAAAATGGACTGCACATATAAACTAGTATTGGGCACTCAGATTCAAAGAAGAAATTGCAAAGTTCTTTTGGATTCTTGTTTATAAGATAACAATGGTCAACCATTAGTCCTAGTCTCTTTCTTCTGTCCTGCCTTGTACCAAATGCTCAGGGATCCTACGTGTATTGTATTGTAGTGGGAATGTCACAATTATTATTGTATTGTATTGTATTGTCCCCCTGTAGTTTGTACTGCCCCTGTAGTTTGTTTGTAAAAATATGAAGTACTTCTTGCTTGATCGATCACTGTAGGCCCCTTATCACTGTAGTTTGTTTGTAAAAATGTTACTGCTGCTTGTCATTTTAGCAATCTTGCTTGTCATTTGATCGATCACTTCTTCTGGATCCTTATCACTGTAGGCCCCTGTAGTTTGTACTGCTCTCGGGTCATCAAGAACGTCCGGTGCCGGTAGCTCAAGTAACCTGAACTCCTCACAGCAGAGTTTCTCCATATGTAAGCTTGCTGCATATATGTCATTTCAGGGAGAAAAATACAAAGATGAACACACTGCATTAGATTTGTTTAAAGAATACCACTACAGCAACTAGAAGAAAGGGTACAACAACACCATACAATCTGCAGTTGTAAGTCAGGGTTTGAAGAGTGCTAACCATGTCACAATGCTTACTTTTTTCAGTAGATCCTATAGTACAATAATCAGTAATTATAAAGTCATACTAAAGAGAGGTAGAAGAATAATGTGACTTTGAAACAATTGAGCACATATCACTTGGCAACGGTTGGATGATTTATGACACTTCCATATCATATCTTGCTACATGGGTTCAATTTATTTTATCCATTTTGGGCAGTTTTCATGATGGTGTATTGTGTATGCCCTTGCTATATTTGATTCCATTATTTCTTAGAAGATTACTTGAACCTAATCTTTTGCATAATTAGATGTCTTCATCTGTACATCATATACATACATGTGATCAAACCAAGGGAGATCATGTTTGTTTGTTGCTTGCATTGCTAAAAAACAGTAGCTACAATTTGTAAAAAGCATGTTATAGAAACTTTGCCATGTTATAGGAACTTTTATCTAAGAGTTTGTTACTTGCATTGCTAAAAAACAGTAGCTACAATTTGTAAAAAGCATGTTTGTTGCTTGCATTGCTAAAAAACAGTGGCAAATTTTTATCTAAGAGTTTGTTCTATTTGTATTTATCTAAAGATTAGCATGGCAATTTTCTACATGGCACAATCTTTTAGCATGGCAAAATATAGGATGATAGCATCCTAATTTTTTCATATGGCAAATATGAAGAAAAGCATCAACCTATACCTGAGGAAAAAATCTGCAGCTAGTGACGGAGGCCCTTGAGTATTTTCATATGGCAAATATGATACTGCTTGGTGTATTTTCCATGTTGTGATGGAGGCCTTTTTTGCCTTGTCCACCCGAGAGGCCCTTGAGTTTGCCGGAATGTCGATTAACTTCCGTTCCGGCAAATTCGGGTACTCCATATGTCCTATTTTCAGCAAAGGTCATGCTGAAATTTTCCGTGAATTTTAGCATGACTTTGCTAAAAATAGGACATATGGGGTACTTGTGACTAATGCATGGGCCGGGGTATCTTAGTAGTTAATTAAGTAGGATCAAGTGCCCCGGCGTACTTGTGACTAATGCTTGGCTTTTAGGGTGCCTCGGTGTCGATAAAAACCGAAATGATGAAAGCTTAGGCTTTTAGGGTGCCTCGGCGTCGAAAAACCCTCAATGATAAAAGCTTAGCTTTTAGGATGCCTCGGTGTCGACAAACCCTAAATGATGAGACCATGATCTTGTTCCTTGACAATAACCAACTTTTTGACCAAACTTTGTTCCTATTTAGAGAGAAACATGGCCAACAACGATGAGGCCGGGGGTTCGAGCGTCAAGCCATTCTGGATGCTGTCCCAGGAGATGGAGGAACAACCTCACTTGTATGAGGACGCCGCCTTCCCCACCGATCCTGAGACCACTGATGGTACCGCCGAGGATGACCCCACTGATGCCACCACTGATGGTGCCGCCGAGGATGCCACCACTGATGATGGGGGCGCACGCACAGATGGCAGCCAACCGAAGAGGCAACGGAAGGACCGGCGCCCGACCGTGCTCCGCACCCTCAAGGAGGAAGTTACTGAAGTGGACTCCGACGGGAATCCAACGGCGCCCGAACGAATAGTCAAGGGGTACTCGCTTCAGCTCGGGTGCATTCTCCGGAGCACCGTCTCGATCAACACCGAGAACCTGAGGCATCCTGACCGAGGGAATTTGCGCAACCTCCTCTTCACGAAGCTGCACGAACGATACAAGTTCCCCGCTGAATTTGAAAACACAAGCCTCAAAGGGAATAAAGTGAACAATGCTGCCCTCACGAAGATGAGCAAGGCCCTGTCTACTTGGAAAAGCAATGTGAAGAGAATGGTCGAGAAAGGTGAGAGTTATGAGAAGATCAAGGAGAAAAATCCTTTGATCACCGAAGATGACTACAATGACTTCAAGATCAATTGCTCGAGCACCGCAAACTCCGAATCAAGTAAGTGGGGGAAAGAAATGCGGGAGCTGACCTTAGGGGAACACACACTCGGTCCCGGCGGTTACAGAGTGGCGGAGCCTATATGGGACAAGGAGGAGGCGGACCGTGCCGAGCAAGGCCTACCGCCCCTCTTCGATAAATACGGTGACAAGCAGACCAGGAACTTTGTCAGGGCCCGGTACAAGAAGGACCCGAAAACAAAGGAGCTTACCACGGATCCGAAGACCAGGGCGCTTGAGCTTGTTCTGGTAAGGAATACACCCCCTCGTAATTAGCTCCATATGGTTGCATTCTAATTAATGAAGCCAAATTTCTAAATGGTTCACATTCCTTCCGCAGGCGACTGAAAGCAGTAGCGCGGGGTCGACTAAGAGCAACCCTTGGGACACCACTCTAAATAGGGCGTTGAATGTAATGAAGAACAAGGATAAGCTCAATAAGCCGACGTCAGCTGGTCGTGTGGCCGGCAAAGGCTTGTCGACAAAATGGTCGTCATACTATGACACTGCTGGGCGAAAGGAGAAAAAGACCAGCTCGGAAAGCCAGGCGCGCGAGGTTCAAGAACTCAGGGCACAGGTGGCGCGGATTCCGGAGATTGTCCAAGAGCAAGTGCAACAACAACTCGGAGCGACGATCACCGCCATTGTGCCTACCTTGATCCAGGGGATTAGTGCGTGGATTGCGGGCGGCCAACAGGGGCCGCCCCCGATTCCTAGCTTCACGGCCAGCAACTCGCAGAACGCGATGGCGGGGCCATTGGTGTCTCCGGCGGAGCCGGCATTGGTGTCTCCGACGCCGGCACGGGAGCTTAATGCACCCGGGTGTACGCCGGCCGGCACCTCTGCAGCAAGCGGCCCCTCCGTCAACTGCACGCCCGCCGTTGGCGGTGCCTCGACATTAGCCGAGCTCGACGCCATCATCACGGTAACTAATTAAGCCTCTCTCGGCCGAGGACTTCATCTCCTTGCCTTTGAATGGGCATCCCTAACGCCCTACATGTTTTCGCAGGGCGCCGCCGACGTTCCGTGCACTTCGTGAACAACGAGTTGGTCAATGTCGCCAAGGGCAAAATCGTTCAACCGGGCAACCCCTTGTTCCACGGTACCCAGATGCCACCCAACTTGTTTAGGGTTCAACTGGTTCGGGTGCTGCCAGGCTGCGACGAGGTGTTACCTCCGATTCGACCCATGGGGGCCGACGATGATGACGTGATGAACCTCAGCGCCTGCCTGAGCTGGCCCCTGCTTTGGCCGAAGAGCCAGATTCGTTTGGGGGCGGGGGACACCACCCCAAAGACAACACCGCTAGTCGTGCCGGCGCCAAGTCGGCCCCATGGCAAGACCGCCGCAACGGTGCCGGACATCCCTATGCCACTGGATCCAAACATGCATATGGCACAGGATCAGAACAACGACGACGACGATACATTTGCCAACGTCGATCAGTACTTTGCCGATCATGGGGATGGTGGCGACTTCATGGGGCCTCCTTCTCAAGAACCCAACCCAACAAAAGACGTGTGCGATCTAGCTGGTACCGCGGAGAAGCCAAGTTGCAACAGGCGTCGTCTGCAGTTCAGCTCTCAGGAGACGCCTCCAGCTGCCGACTTCACCGAGCCTCAGATAGGCGAGGTGCCAAATATGATCAGCTCCAACACACTCAAGAAGGCGGTCTGTGAGCAGAACTCGGTCCCATTACAGGAGATCAAGAAGAAGGCACGCAAAAGAAAGACTAACAAGGGTGCGGGCCAGCCGGCACCGAGTACGATCCGTGCTTAGGACGGGCCACCTTCAACTGCGGATATCTCGAGGAGGGTGCATGTGGCGGGTAGGCCGATGCTACCGAGAAATATGCTCGATGCTGCAACCGGTGCTATGCGGAGTCTGCATGACAGTGTTCTTTCTTTGGAGAAGCGGCGTCTCCGAGAGAAGGATGTGGCATACCCGGTTTTCGCGGCCAAGGTGCCAGAGGGCAAGGGCTTTGTGGATAACTCCATCGGGGGTACGATCGTCCTGCGGTTTGATGACATCCACGCTATGTTGAACCTTCATCCGCTGCACTACACCTTCGTTCGGCTATTTTCACTGAGTATGGAGATGCGGATCATTCGCGACAAGACCCCGGACATCGTGATAGTCGACCCCTTCTACATGCGTGCCAAGATCTTGGGCAGCGCTGGGGACCGGCAAGTCGCGAGTTCTTACCTCGAAGGCGTCATTCTGGCAAACCAAGATAAGGAAAACTTCCTCGTGCCTTACTTTCCCGAGTAAGTCCTCCCCTCAACCGCCCCGTAACATATGAATTCTTAGATTTCGATCGTTTTTCTTTTAACATTCCGTGTTTTCTGCAGTGACACACATTGCACGCTCATCCTCCTAAGCCCCAAATATTCCATGGCCACGTATTTCGACCCGGACCGTCAGTCGAACGTAGACTACACAAATGTCAAGAAGGTTCTTGATGATGTTCTCCCCGGCTACGTCAAATCTGGAGGCACCTTCACCAGGCCTATTCGTAAGTACGGCAAGCACGTGTTCTCCCACAACACGACGTTCTGCTGCGTCAAGCAGCCGCCTGGCGGTCAGAAGGGTGCCTACTACGCCATCCATCACATGCGGGCGATCATACGGGACCATCATCAACTACTGCTACCGAGTAGACTCAAAGATTGGGCCGCGAGCGTGTCGGCAATCCAGGACGCGGACATCAGACAAGAATTCTTTCGCATCCAGTCGGAGTTTGCGGAAATCATCCATCAAGATGTCCTTCGTACCTCGGGGCAGTTCTACCTCAGAAATCAACCGTCCAACAGTGACATCGACACAATCCTACAAATGCAGGCTGACAACGCCCGTGGTTTCATGACTCCCACGATAGACGGCGGCTTCATCCACGCTCCGGTCCCTTGAGTCGAGTCGAAAGCAGTGATGCTGTGTCTAGTTCTGAAACATCGATTGGCTCATGTTGTAATTAAACTTTAATGAACCTGTAGTATGTCTCTTTGGTTTCGAGAGTCCTTCAACTTAGATGTAATCGATGCTATTAATGTCTTGCTTTTCTCTTCCGATCGTTCTGTTGCATACTTATATATTGCTTATGTATTGTCTGTGAATTGGTACTAACGTTTCGTTTGGCTACTTCATAGCGATGCCGTGGTATGTCGTGTACAAGGGTAAGGTTCCCGGAGTCTACGACGACTGGGAGGAGTGTCGGAGACAGGTTCACCGATTCAGCGGTAACAGTTACAAAGGGTATGCCACTAGGGTCGAGGCCGAATCTAGATACGCCCGCTATCTAGCGGGAGAGGGGAGGGAGCGTTGGAGGAACCGGATGAAGATGAGTTTCATCGTGATGATGCTCATCGTGATGACCGCAGCTCTCTTCTATGTGATGGTAGTTTAGATGATCGATATCGACTTGTAATGTGAAGACAAACTCGCGGTCTCGAGACTTGTAATATAATGATTCATACTTATACATTTTGTTCGGTCTTTTCAATTCGGAGACTAATATGATGAATTGTATTCGGAGACTAAAATGATGAATTGTATTCAGAGACTAATCTTTTATTGTATTCGATGAATCTGTTGCTGATGTGTGCTGTCTATATTTTGTCCAATTATACATTTTGTAACCTGTGCAAAAAACAGAAAATAAAAAAATAAAAAAAACCTAATATTCATACTAATGGCGCATCACATCATAGTGCGCCATTAGTATGCCAAAGGATACTAATGGCGCATCACTAAACAGTGCGCCATTAGTATGCCGAAGTTACTAATGGCGCATCCGTCTGTAGTGCGCCATTAGTATGCCAAAGCACCTGGTATACATGGCCCCCTGGGAGGCATACTAATGGCGCACTGTAGTATATACTAATGGCGCATCTGGGGTGCGCCATTAGTATACCAGATACTAATGGCGCACCAGTGGTGCGCCATTAGTAAAATATACTAATGGCGTGCTACTAATGGCGCACCACTGATGCGCCATTAATGGCCAGATTAGGTGCGCCATTAGTAGTCCTTTTTCTAGTAGTGGTGTGGGTATCTTTTTGCAAAATTGCCATATTTTCCTTCCTATCTGTCAGATATAAATTGGACGGCCTATATTGCAGGATGGCACCAACTCTGTTTTTTATAAGAGTAGAGATAAGAGTATAAGAGTAGAGAAAAAGTAGAGAAATCTGCTTGCTCTTTGTTATCATGTTTCTCTTTTGTTCTTCTTAATAAGTATAATACTTCCTCCGTTCCTAAACTGCCTTGGGTGCGTGCGTGTGTTGTGGTGGCGTCCGTTTGTACCGGGTGTTGTTCATCGTTGCTTTTTTTGTAAAGCGGGGCGAAAGCCTTTTTTGATAAAACATAAGTCTTTTTAGATATTCCAATAAGAACTACATACAAATGTATATAGACATATTTTAGAGTGTACATTCACTCACTTTGCTCCGTATGTAATCTGCATTCGAATCCCTAAGAGATTTATATTTTAGAACGGAGGGAGTAGTACAGTATGTTCCTTTTCGGGAAGTGGAGCTGGGACATTTGCAGTCGACAGGTCTATTGGATCGCTTCAGATGGATGCTTTCAACGATTATAGATGGTCTGCCATAATATCCAGGAAATGTTGGGAGCTATGTCGTCTTTGATAGTCTAGAGTGATAGTAATAGTATTGTGCCTTCAGTTGAATAGAGCTACCCCTTTTGGGGCTGAAGCCTTTCCGAACCCTTTCTTGCCGTATCAGCAATACAACCCCATATGGTCCAGCTAGTTCCACTTTCCTGATTTTACTCTTGATGTTTAGGGTTTTCCCCTTTTATCTACCCATGATCTGCATAGGTGCTTTATTTCGTACTAGCAGTACTCCACCCTTCAAGCTAAACAACACAGCACTCATAATTCCAAAGCTTAGTTGTTCAAATATGATTGTGATATGATACTGATATTAGTTAACAGACACATTTAATTGGTTAGCTAGAGGTCCCACTTGAGTTTCCAAATGCTTGTCGTGACATATAGAGAGACAACAGAACTGCATTTCTTTGTCACTTCTTGATTGTACTTTCTTGTCCATACCAAATCTTAGTTGTTATTTCAAAGCAAACATCGGTTGCTAACTACCCTTCGCGTGGTTTGCAGCTTCAGATCTGCCATCCCACTGCCACGGTCAACACTATACTCATCATGCTTACAGTTTCCCCATTTTATGATGACCACGATCAGCCTATGTGGTTCGTGTCGTAATAGCACCGCTCCACCCATCGAGTTAAACAAGCTTAGTTGTACAAATTCGAATATGGTATTATGCTGATATTAGTAAAACTGAGACATGTTTAATTGGTCAGCTAAATGTTCCTACTTTAGTTTTGAAATGCATGTGAGCCACATATGGAGAGACCAGAAGGAATAGTATTTCTCTGTGCGCTCTGGTTCATCATGGGTGGGCAACAAACATTGTATAGAAAGACTTGTAATATCTTCAATCTGCTTGCTCTTCTGCTCTTCTTTAACATGATCCTCTTCTCTTCTTTAATAAGTATGTTCCTTGTTGGGAAGAGTAGCAGAGACATTTGCGGTCAACTGGTCAGGTCGAGTTGTTCTCCCTTAGTATATTTTGAATCTGTCAGGTCAGGTCGACTTGTTCTTCTTTACTATATGTTGAAGCTGTCATCTGTGAAGTATCATCACTTCTGGAGCTCTCATATTTTGAGTAGTAGGCCACATTATATTAATGCACACACCAAATTACAGCATGCATGGCATCTCTCCGAAGAATTGCAAAGATAGCACAAAGGGGTTTACATGGAGGCAGTATTGGATTAGAATCACTTTTGCATTACAAAGATAATCTCACTTGTTTTTATGTTTTCATGCATGTCAGGCATTGAACATGATCAAAATGAATATGAGAATGGGCGCACGAGGGGAATATTGCGGAACAATCCACTGGCTAACAAACTTGGCATGGTGGAGGATGGCCTATCTTATTCACCCATCAAGGTGCTTGCTCTAACTTGGCAAGGTTGTATTGGTCGCACATATTTTGCATATGACCTCTTGCATTACTTCTACTTTGTTACACCACCATCTACTTAGTTTAAGCATCATATATGAGTATATGTCATACCTATCCATTTTCTGTACCTATTCCATGTGTCCTCATACTATGTTTTCCCAGTCAAATGTTATTCTTTCGTAATAGTGTCCAAAAGGAAGAGGGTGAGTGCAGATCCTCAAGGAGTACAAACTAGGTATTTGGAAAAGGTAGTGATACCTGTTAAATCAGATAGATCAGCAGCCACAGAAAACACAGGCCCAACTGTACCACACTTTACCCCTACTCCACTAGCCAAACCCCTATTAGAACTGCAGAGAGCCCAATGTCAGGTATTGTCTATGATATCAATTCAAAATTTGAACTCCTAAATTTCTGCATGTGCCTTATGTTCTCTCTTTTATGAAAACAAATTTCAGATGAATCTCCTTTCTCAAAGGATCATAGGATCTCACAACAATACTGGGCACTGCATTGCTCATGTCAGTACCTCTTTCCCTTTGTCAGCATACTTACACTCATTGTTGTTTGATTATGTAGCATCACTGTAAATGTTTTCTTCTTTATCCTCCCTTTGCTCGAAATTATCAGATCTATATTTACTCTTAGATAAACGTAGAATTAACAAATGGTTATGAAGTTTTGGATTGCTCATGTAAGTACATGTTGTCATGTACTCCATCTGTATCGAATTAATTGTTGCTCAATTGGATGTATTTAGAACTTACTAGTGATAGATACATCCATTTGAGCGACAAGTAATAACGGACGGTGGTAATATTACTGTACTTGCATTGCGAGATAGTTGATTGTCTAGCATTACTATGCATCTTATCTGCCCTGCCCTCCACTTTCTCCAAATTATCATATCTACATTTACTCTTACCAAGATGTTGAATAAAGCCAATGCCACTTCACACATTGATGTCTGCATTCCTCTTGTCAGTACCTTTTGCCTTGTAACGTTGTACTAAATTAATTGCTATTTGATTATGTATCATCACTCTGCACCTGAGCTTCATTATCTCTATATCTTCCAATATTATTTGATCTATATTTACTCTTTACAAAATGTAGAATAATGGCAACGCTAATAAAGAAGCTTCTTTAGGGAATTTATTGAATTATCCTTCCATCAACATGGAGAAGGGCTTTGTCCATCCCGTGTTAACATGTAATGTAAGTTCATCCTTCTCAAGCCTTCAAACTTTGTTCTAGTATAGATTTGGATAGGCATAATTTCCTCCACTATTGTTTACTTTGGTGTTTACATCTCATTGGATGTTTGCAACAACTACCGGTTTTAAATTGTAGTTGTAAAAACATGTTCCTTGTGCAGAACAGATCCATTTATTTGCTTATATAATTGTGAAACCTGTTACGTGTCTCCTTCTTTTTCTCTTTCAGAGTCGTATCTCTTATGCCAGGCAGAACTTTAGGGAAGACAGTGAGCCAAACCATCTTGAAGAGAGCAAGATGACCCCAAGGTCATGTCTTGATGAAGACAGTGAGTTGAAGCTACTCACCAGCAGCTGTGAGACAACCTCTGTCTAGTTGCTGCCTCAATCAGTTCGACTTCTTCAGTCTCAACTTAAAGCGGAAAGGCTTGCCTCAGCTCAGCTCCGACTTGATGTCAATGATGCAAAGAAGATCTCAGAGGACTGCCTTGCGGGCTTTGGTGCTATACAACTAGGGATAGAGCATCTATCATTAACACAACTGAGGTCTCATCAGCTTGTTCGGCTACTTGCGGTGCACGTCCAGGCCAGGCCTAATGCCTTCTGAAGTGCTTTGAGTTTTGTATATTCTTTTGTCGGCGCATTTATATGCACTGGTGGCGACCTTTGATGCACAATGTATGTAATCCGCGGTCACGTTGCCCTTTATTATCAGCGGTGGCGAACTTTGATACCCAGTGGATGTAATATGCCGTAATTTCTTTATTGTATAGTCTAGGTTTATTCTTGGTCGGTATGCTGTAATTTAGGCCGGAAGCTTCAATGGATCTCAATGTTGTTGGTCTTCAGGCTGGCCCGTAACTCGCTATATATGGGCCAAAACATGGGCCTATAATTATCTTGGGCCATTAGCAGGTCTAAACGTATAGTAGTTTTCCGCCTTTAACAAGCCAAGTAAAGTTCTGGCCAGCTGGGCCAGAGAATACCATGGGCTTTTAACAGGCTAAAAACTAGAATGGGCTAGCGTTGAGCCGAAAAATTCACGGGCCAATACAGGTCAAAACTGCCTAAGGCCCATGTTTGGCCCAAATAGAACAAGCCGTTAACAGGCCAAAATATATCTTGGGCCCTGTTTGGCCCAATAAAATTATGGGCTTTAAGCAGGCCGGTATCAACGCGGGCCGTAGGCCCAACAGTGTCACGGGCCATTAACAGATGGGCTGTAAGCAGGCCGGATTCAGCGCGGGTTGTAATTAGGCCAACTATTGCACGGGCCATTAACAGGCTGATAGGCCAGTTGGGCTGAAATTTATCCAAAAAGACTACGGGCCATTAAGAGGCCTAAAGTTACTTCGGACAAGAAATAGCCCAGTTTCTGCATGGGCCGTTAAATGGCCTAAAGTGAAACCGGGCCGACAATTGCCCAGATGCACGACGGGCCGCTAACACGCCGAAACTATTATCATGCCGAACTGGTAAACGGGCATTTAACTAGCTGAAATACAAACCCGGGTTAGAATGGGCCCAAAAGAACAGTGGCCTGTTAACAGGCCTGGTCTGATATGGGCCGTAATTTAGCCCAAAACACGACAGGCTGTGAACAGGCCTGATCTGATATGGGCCTCAATTTGACCCAAAACATGGCAAGCTGTTAACGGGACAACCCACTAGTGTTTGAAAAAATATGGTGGGCCTTTAGCTGGGCTGACCTTTTTACCTTAAATGGCCACTGTTGGGCTGTGCCATGTGTCGACATATCATAGGCGTCTTCCGTCCATTGTAGGGATGACATCTGTTCCAAGGATGAGTTGACACGTGGATTATCCGGCGAATGAGAATTTTACACGTGGAAAATCCCTATTGGTCGGGGCTGTTAACGGGTTATCGGATTCAAACCGGAACCTGATAGCTTAACGGCGACCCGTTATGGTGGATGCAACGTGTCGGTTACCCTTGATGAAAGCACTTCTATGACGCGCGATTTATCGTCATGGAAGTGGACACTTTCGTGATGATAATTTTGGTAATGTCATGGAACACTTCTACGACAGCACATGTATGACTATCTTGATTCTGTCATAAAATTGTCATGGATGTACATGCATGACAGAAAACGTGACCTACTGTGACAAACACGTATCATCATGGAAGTGTATTTCTTTTGTAGTGAACCAGATGGGCTCGCGCCAGAAGTGGTCGCTGGTGCCAAATAGGACGTCGAGCCGCATCCGGCCGATGGGAGAGCAGGAGAGACCCGGCACAATGCCGTGAAACACCGTTCGGGTCGGCTCCAGCTGCCTGGCCTCGATGTCGAGCTTGGTCATCGTGTCGCGGTAGAGGATGTTGATCTTGCTGTCGCCGTCGATGAGGACTCGCGAGAACTTGCAGGTGCGCTTTTCAACGACTATGATGGGGTCGAGGACGAGGGCGTAGCCACCGGCATAGGCATGATGGCCGGGTGGTCTTCCCGGGTCCAGGTGACCGGGCGCTCGGACCAATGCCTGTAGTCCGGCACGGCCGGGATGACGGTGTTTATCTCCTGCTGGAGCAGGCGCTGCCTGTGCTTGTCGCTGCCCATGCTGATGAAGACGACGTAGCAATCGTTTGGGTTGGGGAAGGCGTCATCGCACATGGCACCAGCCGTCGGGGGCGAAGGAGGCAGCGGAGGCGGTTGGCCCGCAGCCGGCGGCGGCGGAAGAGGCAGAGTAATGTTTGTTTGTTAGGAAACGTAACAAGTCATCCTATATTAATTCTCTCCTCCTTGAAATCAGGAACCCCAAAACGAATGAACGCATCCATCGCGGCTTAGTTCCCTGTATATATATTGCTCCGGTAACTCCTCCCTCCCATTCCAATCCATCCATTGGCTGCCGCCTCTTCACGCGGATTCCTCCTTCCTCCCGTTCCAATCCATCCATTGGCTGCTGCCTCTCCGCCCTCCCAAATTAAGCCATCGCAGAACTAGTACATCCAGCGCCCGCCCGCCCGCCCAAGGTTGTGCCATGCTGTTCTGATGTGGTGTCCAGCTATCACACGGTTTGTCGGTGAGCTTTCTTGTGAACAAAAATCTGGACTGATGAGTTCTCTCCAACTGATGAGCTTTCTTCTGAACCTTCCGATGGCAGAGATGCGGGCAACAAATTCTTCAGCAACGACATTGAGGTTATGCCCCGGAGACTGGGGACCTGGACGGGCTCCAGAGCATGCAGCTCAAGGCCTCCGCACCCAGGGTATCCGGGGCCGTGCTCCGCCTGATGCAAGCGCTTAGAGAGCTCGAGTTGTCCATGGTGCCACTCTGGCCCTCCGCCTGCTCCATACTCGTCGAGATGGCCGGCGTCAAGTGCCTCACCAAGCTCACCATCTGCCCCTTCTCCATCAGGTATGTTGCACGACACCACTACCACAGCTGAAGCTCCCTGCCGCTACAACTCATTAATTCAGTGTTCTCCTGTCTAATCAGGCAAAGGCTACGATTTTATCTCTGATTTCTAACTCATATATGTTCTATTTTCTGTAGTTCCTGCTGCCATTTTATGTTTATTTTAGTAGCACGGCCCTATGAGAAATGGATGTGTGTAAGAAACCTTTTGTAGACTATGTTCTACAATCTCCCATAACTGCCTTCCGACATGCCATGCCACATCCCGTGGAGCATAACCAACCATTGCTTCCAATACATGTAGTGCATATGAAACTGTTCTACATATTTGCATCAAGATAACTACATGTCTACATCACTAAGAACTAAGAAATAATTTAAAACGTTGTTGTCAGATAAATGTAAAGTGTGGAAACTTGGTCACGTTGCAACTATTTATCTAACCACTAGATTACTTGAAATATTTAAATTCAGTTAAGCAATGTATGCCACTGTAATATTGTTTGTATTAAATTCAGACAATAAAATTACATCAGTCTGCTTAGCTAGTGTAAACATTTAGTCAGCATCAGTTTTACCCAGTTGTGTCAGTTGTTGGAGGTATGGAGATGACGCCTCTACGGCTTGTGAGGCGAGGGTCAGCTTGATTCCAAAAATGGAAGAATTGTTGCCTCCGCTAGTTTTGTGAAACATGATAGAACAAAGAGGTGATGGGCTTCATCTGAACCCTTTTGAGTTGAAGATTGGGGGCTAAATGAAAATTGTTAGTTATTTGCTGTACAATAGTAGCTAGAGAGTGCTCTAATGCTTTGATGCTACTAATTGATATTTCCATCTTAACTACACTGCATATTTCCATCATATTTTTGTCGTCTTGCTTCAAGCATCAAAGGTCACAGAAAACAGTACCCCTGCAGAGAGAGTCGAATGAAACAAGAATATATGAACTAGAAAAAAAAGGGCATGTAGGCATGCTTTTAGAAGTTAACGGTATGTAGGCATGTTGATTTCCATTCTGGTAGCAGTACCCTGCAGAGAGAGTCAAAACTCAAAAGGGGATATATGTTAACGGTATGGAGGCATGCTGATTTCTATTCTGTTCTAACAGCTTCTTATTTGCATAATGCATACCTACAGAAAGAAAAATACTAAACAACAAGTAGGCATGCCTTAGAAGTTATAATTACCAATAGCAACAGTTCTTAACAAAATAAAAGTGGAGTAGAACATGTGAGATTCAACATGTGAAGCATCCCTTCTCACTGACATTCACAATATGTAAAAAAAGTCCTTGGTTGGTGCCGGATTGCTTTCACTCTTGTTTTAATCCATCCTTTCTACTCGTGGCCAAAATCGCTTCTCACTCATTTAGTCGCTGTTGTGGACGCATTTCTTAATCCATTGGACGCGTTATGCTGCCGAAATTTCTAGCCGAAATTGCCACGACTTGTCGAAATTTTGTCCTTGTTTGTAAGGAAACATGAGCTTTAGGGTGTTGCCTTCAAGATTCCAAGGGCTTGGCTGTAAGGTCATGTTTTTTGTGGGGATGAAAAAATAAAGTTCTTCCAGTGTCAAGGCGAACTCCCAGCTGCAGAGGACACGGTCACAAGTAGAGTTGATGATTAGCTCAGAAAAGAAATCAAACCAACATGCACAAACTATATCCACGTGATAAAATTCATCTATAGAAGGAGGGGGAGCTATCTCTCTTACCAGGAAGGACATCCGAAATGCCTTAGCAACGCAACGACAACCATTGCACAAGCAGCGAATCACTCCCCCAATTTAGTTATGTACCGCATCAAATTCAAAGCGTAATCAAATGATTTAATAGCAAAAATGGGATCTAGTGTTTCGACCTACAGAAGGAAGCAAAGCAACAAATGGATGCTCCTTATTCTGAGAAGAACCTCTGAGTTGCAAACCCGAACCTCAAACTAGATACTAAATTTCCTATCCTACATCTCCTCGTAAGACAAAGACCAAGGGGCTGTTTGGTTTGAGCCCCAACTGGCCCCACCAAAATTTTGGCATGACCAGTGCAAGGGCATGACCAAAATTTTGGCAAGTTGTTGTTGTTTGGATTGTGGCCATTACATGCACCAAATGTTTGGCAAAAGAGACCTTTGTTTGGTTTGTGTTCTTCATCCCTGCGGGTACCAAGGATCATGCAGAACGGGCCACGAAGAGGCTAAGGACAAGGAGACCGTGAAGTGCTATTTTGAACACCAGTGACAGAAAGGGTTTAGTACGGTGACACGGATCCTATCCCTGGGGATTCAAGAGGTGTAGTCATTAAGTGCCCAATGCTTTTGTATGATCATTGCAATCTTAATTATCGAGCCAACCCTGCGTGACGGATACGGCATTCGGTTGGACAACTGACTATTGATGCAGGATGCGCACCGATCAAGATGTAATTTAGACACATCCCCCACTTTGATACGTAACAAGTACATCTTGATGGGTGACTTCCAGAGCACAAATTTAGATCATATCTGGTTCCGTCACAAATGTATGATTATAAGCATAAGACCTCATACCCATGCCTATTTTTCTGTGTCAGTTTGATTTACGAAGCTTGTTTGAGACCCTATCTTAAAGGGCATCGTCCTCCCGTGTGTACAATAACCTAGGGTCACCTCTGGGAAAAAGGCAAGAATCCTTCCCTCTCCATTTCCAGGTCACCAAAGAAAGTAATCACGGGGCAAACAATCGACGTCCTCATCGGCTACCGCTCTGCTCCACCGTCACCAGCGACACAACTATCTCTCGTAAGGTAGTCAAAATTGCGATTCTACTCCTAGAATCCTGTGATTTCATGATCCTACAAAAGCATGTGGATCCAAGTACACTATGAATCTGGATTAGGTATAATCCATGTTGGGTCGCAATGCAACTTGTAGAATCCTATACAAAACGACAGAATCCCAACTCTACTATGGACTATGCTGATTCTACTAATTTGTTATCTGAGACCTTGTTGGTCGGGCATTGTCTCCGGCTGTGCTACCCACGCTTGTTCAACGGTATTAGGATCTTTCATTCTGGATCCCACTTGGCCATCCCACTCAGAGTTCGGTTGAATATGTACCCTGTGCGGAATCGATGTCTTGTGAACCTGGTATGAACGGTTCTTTTGCTGGTCGGCTAGTGTGCTTGAGCGAGCATAGTAATTTGAGGTTGGTCCGGGAAAAAATACCCTAGATAGTTCACTTGCATTTAGTTGTAGCAGAATGATACAATGTAAGTACAATGAAGATGAAGCTAACGATGGATCTAGAGAGAATAAGAACAGAATGAGTTCCATATGAAGAAGATGATAGTACTGATCTTTCCACTCCGCTTGCGACCAAGAACGAAGAATCAAACGTGGATGATTACTATTATATTATTACTATGTTACAAAACTTCTATTATGTCCTAATTACTTTGATTTTTTTCCTTCATATTTGATGTTAAAACTCTATAGAAACCATATAAATTTATGGCATGAATACAAAATATCTTATTTGAGTAAATCTAGTTGAATCCTTGATTCCATGACTTGATACTACGACTCGATTCTGTTTGAGGAAAATTGATCCAACTTGGAATCCCGACACTGGCAGGGCGAAAGAATGAACACTCATACATAGGCAAAGCTTATCATATAGATAAAAAGGTAGCCCCTCAGTGCGCCTCGGGGTACCTGCTCTCTCTCAAATGGAGAAGGGGATGGAGGGGTATATATAACCTCCACACAAAATCCAACCGTTACACACATTTGACCCAACTCGGTCAGACCGAATAGAAGAACTCGGTGAGATCGATTTAGTTCAAAATGTGAACGTTAGGAATTTCGGTGGGACCGACGAGATCAACTCGGTGTGACCGATGTGCTAGGGCTAGGGAAAAACCTCATCTCGGTGAGACCGATTGCATCAACTCGGTGAGATCAATTTCAGCAAAGAGAAACAGAGAGTTGGTCAAGCAAACTCGGTGGGACCGATCGCTCATTTCGGTGAGACCGGAATGTTACGAAGGGAAACAAAGAGGTTGTTAAGCAAACTCGGTGGGACCGATCGCTCATTTCGATGAGACCGAATTGTTATGAAGGGAAATAGAGAGTTTGCAGGTGCATCTCGGTTAGATCGAGATCCGTATCGGTGTGACCGAATTGTCTAGAATTTCTGGCAGTGGCTATGTCAACTGAACTCGGTGGCACCGGATAGAGTAGATCGGTGGGGCCGAGTTTGACTTTGGGTTTTGGACAAATTTGGACTGGGATAGTGGTTGATGGTTTTGGAGCAATATCACTAAACACTTTGAGCAAGTAGGCCATTAAGCAACACCTCATCCCCTTTTAATAGTATTGGCTTTCCTATATACTCAATGTGATCTTGGATCACTAAAATGAAAACGAAGAGTCTTGAGCTTTTGCCAATCTTTGTCCTTAGCATTTTGAGGGGTCCACATTTCCAGTCCATGCCATGCCAATCATTGAACTTTTTGAAATAATCAACTTGAATGATCATTAGTTCAATGAGCCATATGTTGTTATGATTTGCCAAAATCACCCGGGGATTAGTTGCACTGTCAATAATAATAACCATTTTATTATTGCCTCTAGGGCATATTTCCATCAAATGTCATGCGTAAAAGAAGCCAAAGTCAACACATCTTATAATTCCAAACAAAGGAAGTATATTTTCTTGGACTTGAAAACATACATGTTCAGTTGTATAAGCTCTGCAAATCCTATATTTTGATGTATGTACGCCCTTCGTTCCTAAATATAAATCTTTGCAGAGATTCCACTATGGACTACATACAGAGCAAAATGAGTGAATCTACACTTTAAAATGCATCTACATACATCTGTATGTGGTTCATAGTGAAATCTCTACAAAGACTTATATTTAGGAATGGAGGGAGTAGATTTTTAAAGTTAAGTTATTCACAAACTAGTGATTCACACAAATTTTAAATAATTCAAATTTAAACTATTCAAATTTCAAAACTACTGGCATTAACAGAAAGTTTATAACTTTTTGTACCTAAAGCAAAAATATTCACAAAGAAACTCTAAATACAGCAAAAAAATAACCCAGAAATAAATACAAGATTTTAAATAAAGCAGAAAATAGAAAAAACTAAATAAAAAAGCCCACCTACTCGGCCACAGCGGCCTGCATACGACTAGAAACCCAACCTGTAGTTGGGCCAAGATGCAGGCCCGCAAGCCCAGTAGGCCACACAGGGCAAAGTAGCAGAGTTAGGCCCAGAAGGCCTGCATTAGAGAGGAGCTCAATGCAGTGCCCGCGCCGGGGCTTATAAACAGGTATTGGGGCTTTTCAACTAGCGAGGTGGGACTAAACTTGCTGCACCGCAACTGCGCCAGCGCACCCCCTTTAGTACTGGGTGGTGGCTCCAACCGGTACTAAAGGGGGGTCTTTAGTACCGGTTGGAGCCACCACCCGGTACTAAAGGCCTGCCCTTCCCGCCGCTCCGCCTGGCCAAAATTGACCTTTAGTACCGGTTGGTGGCTCCAACCGGTACTAAAGGCCCATCTTATATAAACAACACTTACGAATTTCGTCAGTTTTCATCTCCTCTTCTTCTTCTTCTCCTATGCCGCGTCGCCGCCGCCTCCGTCGCTGCCCCGCCTGTCGACGCCCCCGTCGCTACCCCCCGTCGCTGCCCCCGTCCCCGTCGCCGCCTGTCGTCGTCCCCGTCGCCGCCCGTAGCCGCGCCGTCCCCGTCGCCACTCGTCGCCATCCCCGTTGTC
>NC_057805.1:35676602-35717767 GCF_018294505.1 Triticum aestivum
CACACATTGTTAGTTATAAAAATGTTAGTAATTTTTATGTTTTTTAGTTATAGAAATGTTAGAAAATTTTCTGTTTTTTAGTTACAAAAATGTTATAGAAATGTTAGTTTTAGCTAGATGAATTAGATTAATTTCAAATTGTTAGACGATGATCGATGTTTTTTTAGTTTCTTATAATTTTAGTTATAGAAATATAGAATTTGCATATAGAATTTTGACATATGCAACGATATCATTTTTAAATTTGTATATAAGAAATCACAATACAATCATTTAAAAATGTTACTTTTGCGGCATATAGTATTTGTTCTCGACGATGCCCGGCCCGCATCCTCGCCGTCGACCCGTTGGCGACGACGTCTGCTTTAGAGGACCCATGTCCGGGACTGGGCTCCGCCGGGCTGGCACTGGAAGGTGCTACCTTCAGGGGCTCGCCGCTTGGTAAGGAACCCGGCCCCGGGTCCCGTCGTCGACCCTGAGCTTCTTTGGTGGCGTTCGCGTGGGCCACTTTCGGTGCGGAGGGAGCCGGCCTCGCCGGAGGTGGTACGTCGCCGTGGCAGGGAGGAGGACGAGCACGTCCATCTCTACATGGCTGCTATGGACGTCAGGTTCTCCAATACCTGGCAGGTACTTTGGGGAGATGACCGGAGCTATGATCCTGTGATGGTTCCTTCTCTTTGGGTGTCCACAGCCCACGCATCAGGAACCGCGAGTGGCCTAGATTATTCTGTAGTATTCGATCTTTATTAGCTAGCTAGCTAGTGATGTATTCGATATATAATATTCGAGACGATGTATTTGAGATTATATATTATTCAAGATGATGTATTCGAGATTATATATATTATTTGAGACGATGTATTCGAGATTATATTCGATGATGCATATTATGTACTATGATTCAGTTTTTCCTTATTGATTGCATGCATGCATTGTAATTTGAATACTAAATTGTTTTATATTTCTTCTGCATTAGTTAAATAAAAGCTATGGCGGACAATACCGGCAGAGAGGCAGAAGAGGCCCTGTTTGAGATCATACGCTCCCCTCACGGGCCAGATGATCAGAATGAAGAAGATGATGGCTCCCAATATCTGAACAATACCAGGGAGGGTGATACGATATTCGATCGCGACGACCGAATTGATGAAGTCATGAACTATGATTATGATGACGAAGAAAATGTTGATCTTGAAATAACAGAGCAGGGGCGGAGCCAGAAATTTTTGCTATTGGGTTCACTTATTGATTTGTTATGAGGATTTGGTATGAAATAATTAAGTATCAAGTCTAATTTATACCATCTTACAACACGAGTTTAGCACCTGAAAAAAACATAAGGAATAGAAATATGACATCACCTATCACATATTGTATTACATTAAAAATTGAAAGAGTGCGGGACATACCAGGTGGATGACATTGAATGAAATGGTGATCATGTAGAAAAATTTTGCAATATCACCATGGTTCTTTAATACTGCCACGATAACCAACTAGAGTTGTTGAGCAAATTAATGGACATAATAAGGTCACTTGTCTTGCAAAATATTTGCTTTCAAGCCATTGAACTCACCACCCATGTTGCTTTCCTAATCATAGTATTGTCCTCTGACCTATATGCCTGATGCAATATTAGTGAATATTTTTTTAGAGTAAAAATTGCTGATGTTTCCATAACATCTTCGACTCCAACTAAACGTTCAATTATAAATGAACGCTTTCTAAGGTACCTCAAAAGTAATTTCATTTGTTCTTTGTTAGATACGCCGTCAGCCTCAGCAATCAACATTATAGAATTCAAAATTATCTACATAGAAGATAAATAACTCATTAGGGAACATCTTTAACTTGTAAGAAAACACAAATAATAGCAAAAGAATGCCATGATGAAGTCCCCATTGCAAAATAATTAACAATTTCCTTCTTTAAACCAGCCTGGATTAAATCTCCATCCATCTCCAATATCCCTGTGTGGATAAACATAACTAAATAGTGGCATGTAAGGTCCATTCATTAAATATCTGAACCTAATATCATTTTGCTTCCTAGGATTTCTTGTGTACATGAAAATTATCTTCCGACCAGCCCAATCTTAACTCATCTATGTTAATTTCTATTTGAATAGAAGGCTTCAGAAGAATACTCACGATGACATTTACGTCTAATGGGTGACCTTGAACTGCTAGCATCATTATCTGAATCTGATGATCGTTTTTTCAGAAATACAATTCAATAGCCTAGATCAATCAAATTACGAGGATTAACCGAATAAGTAATTAGAAAACTATGGGCAACTGGCTAGGGCATGCATAACAGAGAGGAGATGTGGGGGGTTTGCCGCAGCCGACCTTCCCTTGTCGGCGCATCGCTGTCGTTGGGGTATCGAGACGAACGAGAGTAGATCGCAAAGGGGAGGAAGGGAATAGGAGCGCAAAAGGTCACGCGGCTGGCGGCTGCCCTATACGCACGTTACAGAAAGAGAATAGGCATAATCCTCAAAAAAACAAAAAAGAGGATAGGCAATAAGCCACGATCAGGCCTATTAGGCTGGCACGAAGGGAATCCACTGTGGGCTTTTGGGCTTCTTACTAGCGTTGCATTCCAAGTTGATGGGTTCAGGCCTTAATTTTCATTGGGT
The DNA here is from genome assembly GCF_018294505.1 of Triticum aestivum. Taxonomy (NCBI): domain Eukaryota; kingdom Viridiplantae; phylum Streptophyta; class Magnoliopsida; order Poales; family Poaceae; genus Triticum; species Triticum aestivum. The sequence goes on from NC_057805.1 coordinate 35,679,244, forward strand.
TCATGCACATACTATACGTATACCTGTACCCGGGCCAGGAAAAGTCGTTGGGTCCGCCCCTGTAACAGAGACCGGCGAGGTATATTATATAAGCAGGCATCTGGTGATCATCACATGTTTTAAATGATTTGAAGATATATTAACGAATCGATCTTTCTTCTTTCAGCCCTCCGGATCGAGCAAATCTTCTACAGGCACCAGGACAGTGCGAGGCCCGGCCAAAAAGTTGAACGAGGGCGTAAAGTACAACATCGACGCCATCAAAACTGATGGCGAACCAATCGCGCCTAAGAACATTGCGAACAAGTTCGTTCGTCAGTGCGGAGTTCTTGTGAAGGACCAACTCCCGATCTCCCTTCAGGAATGGAAAGAGCCAGCAAAGAAATGTCCAGATCTTACTTTTGTCGACGACAGAGCAAAATCTCTGCTTTGGGAATCTCTCATGGAACATTTCACCCTACCAGATCATTTCACAGATGCAGATGTGCAGAAAGTCAAGGACGCTGCTCTTAGGAAGATGGCAATTGCATTCAACAACCACAAGAAAACTATATGGACCAAGTACGTCGCAGGAAGAAGGAAGACTCCAGAATTCAAGGGAACACTGGAGAAGCAAAGAGATCACTGGCCCGCTTTCGTGAAATTCAAGGAATCAGAATTATCTAAGGAACGGCCGAGAAAAAACATGGCCAATGCTGCAAAAAAGGAGCAGTTCCATAGGCTGGGGCCAGGTGGCTATGCGGTCTTTGATGACATTCCTGAGGAAGGTATTTCCCCTACTAGGCTCGTTGCTTCGCTTATTAAAGATCAGAGGGGACATTTGATAAACATGCATTGATCAATATATCTCTTCCTCCATAAGAGAAATATGGAAGGGAGCAACTTCTCTCGAGTACGTACAGTACTGAGGATTTACGAATAGGCTAACGTTAGGTGGCAATGCCTAAGTGGGATAAGTCTGAGCAAGAGATGCTGGCTGCAGAGGCCACTCCAGTTACATTGAGCTGGCCCCCCAGGTGCAGAACTTGGTTCTATGCGCATGGAGGGGCGTTGGACCCGAAGACAGGCCAGGTTTCGAAGAAGGCATGTCTTAAAGGAGCCGAAGATAAGTTACTTGAAGCAATAGAAGATGCTCGAACGGGGGTGTTCACGCCCAACAGAAAGAACGACGAGCTTACGTGCGCCCTGGGAAATCCTGAACACCCGGGAAGAACACGAGGCAAGGGCGTTGTTCCGTGGTATGAGGGCTTTTCGGACTGGAACGCCGACTACAGAAGTCGTGCGAGAAGGAAGATGGAGGAGGAGAAGAAGAGGAAGCTGGAGGAGGAGCAGAGGAAGCATGAAGCAGAACGCCTTCAAGGCCTAGAATCAGCGCACGTGGAGTTGGCACTCAAATTCCAGCGGCAGCAGCAGATCGACTCACTTAGCCAGGAAAGGGGGTCTCAGCAGCGGCAGCAGCTAGCGGATGATCCAGCATTGGATAGCACCGTCCCATCCATGCTGAGAAGCAGCGTGGGTTCCGCCCTGGGCGACGCACTGCTGGATAGATACCCTGTGGATGACATCATAGAGAACACTAACTGTGAGTTACACTTCAAAATGAAGAACATATCCATGAAGGTGGCAGACGCCGTTGCTTATACAAATCCCCCTGAAGCAACCTTCCATTGCAACCCGATTCCTTCCGGCTATGCTCGTGTCATGGTTGATGAGGTGGTGGACCAATATTCGAGGCTAGAGCTTGACATTCCTGGAGGTGACGAGGAGCACACACTGGGAGATGCCATACATCGTATCATCCTATGGAGAAAGGATTGCATCATCTTTTGAAGGCCGCCGACACCGCATCAGCCGACTCCTCCTCGAAGTCTGCCACCGTGTCAGCAGACTCCCGCTCCTCCAAGTCATCAGCCACCGCCTCAGCAGAGTCCAGCTCCTTCAAGTCCACCAACGCATCAGGCCACTCCTCCTCCTCCAAGTCCGGCACAGCGTCAGGCCACTCCTCCTGCTTCAAGTCCACCAACGCATTAGGCCACTCCTCCTCCAAGTCCGACACCGCGTCAGGCCACTCCTCCTGCTCCAACTCAGCCACGCCAGCCGTCTCCGCTGCCCCAGCAATCGCGGAAGAGAGCCGCCGCAGCTATGGTGCATAGCGGTACAAGTCGAGGTAGTACGGGAGGTACAGGCGAAGGCAAGCGATTTCAATATGGTCCAAGCCTCGCGCCTCTTCCGCAGAGGCCTTACAACATGACCGAGGAGCAAAACGAAGCCATAGTGAAGGCCCAAGTGGACGCCCATTTTGGACCAAAACTGCCACCGCCGCCAAGGGAGAAAGTGCCTGAGGATAAGATTGACCACTTTATTCGTATGGCTAAAGCACCAGCTCCCAAGCCTGTTGACTCAGACTATGAGCGCCAAATCAGGAAGGCACATCGAGCACAACAAAAGAAGGAGTCGAGCTTGAGCTCGAGCCAAGCAGCTGGCAAAAAATGCGGGAAAACCGTTCCCCAGCTGGGAGAACAAGCGGCGCAATCGATCCCCCCGCTTGTTGTACCAACACATGAGAGTACCGGCGCCGGTCAGCTGGTAATAACCGACAAGCATAGAAGGCAGGCTGAAGAGCTAGGTATCATTGTTGGACAACTCCTAGAGATCGAGCCCATGGATACGATTAGAGAGGACGACGTAAAACGAAAATATGTCCACGGCAAACCTATGGTCAAGCCTGAGGAGGTCAAGAAGCTCTCAACGAGAATGTATGAATTGCATCAATGGTACATGGAAATTTGCAAGACCCACAATCGAGAGTCCCTCATGGTGAAAGTCAAGGAAGAGAATTACTTCTATGGGACAGCTCTATCTATTGAGTATACAGAACTGTTTCAGTTATTCAATCAAGACGCACTCGACAAATCTATCATCAGTTGCTATTGTCTGTAAGTGATTTCTTTCTGAAATTTAAGTCTCAAGCTAGCTGTAGTGCTCTCGTTGATCATTACCTGTAATTATCGTCACTATATTCTTTTATGTGGTATTCTGCAGGACGAAGATGTACGAAATGAGAAAAGGTGGACGCTTTGGCATTGGGTTCATTGACCCAAATACCATTAATGAAGATACATGGTCATATGCATGGTATCGACAAGAAGTAGAGAACAACATGCTAGAGTTCTTGAAGCGCCTCAATACCAATCGAGATATACTAGTTCCTTACAACTTCTGGTGAGTCACACTATCTTGTACTACAAATTCTGTTTTTGCTTACTAGCTAGATGTTAATAAGTGTATAGGGTTTAGGTTAGTTGATGAGTGTTATGCACATGCCCGCTTAATTTATACATGCAAACGTATGCGCATGCAGATACCACTGGATCTTGTTAATCATTCAAGTTGATGAAGGAACAGTTGAAGTACTGGAATCACTGCTTAAAGAACCTAAAGACTACTCAATCGTGAAGGGGATAGTCAACAGGTAATTTCAATCATTATTGAACTATATGTCGGCCTCTTTAGTTCGTCATTTCCTGATATCAACTAATTAATAACTCCTTTATTCATTTTCTTTGCCGGCGGGCAGGGCTTGGCAAAAGTTCACCAAAGATGTTCCAAGCCCGTTCAAAGAAAATCTGTATTGGTTTTGACCCAAGGCAAGTAATTATGTACTACTAGCTAGCTACCATCTCTTTAATTCTAGTTTCAATACCATTAATTATCATGCTTGATTAATTATTATCTGATTGAATTCTATTCTCGTAAAGTCCACGAAGCAGGCGTCGGGGCCTGATCTATGTGCATACTACGTTTGCGAGAACATTCGCATGATGGCGTCCGAAAGGACCAAATCTGCTAGACAGATATGGGTACGTTTGCCAGAACACTATTCACAATTTTTACATCATTATCGATATCTAATCACACAACTAATACATGCATATTGATCTCCTTCTTAACAGTTCGGTTTGGTGCGGGAGGAGCTCCTACCAATGGAGCGCGTACGAGCAATTGGAAAGGAAATAGCGGGATTTTTGCTCGACCATGTCATAGATCCCACAGGAGAATTCCATTACCCGCTACCGCAGTAATGCCTCCATGTAGGAGAAATTGTATATACCAAATTGTATGTATATATATACATGTGTATGTGTGAATGGTGGTGCGAGACATTCGATATATATATGATCGGTTCTACGAGAAATTCCATTTATATATATGCATAACGTGTACAATATGTAGTATCGTAAAATACTAGCAAATGAAAAAGAATTAAATGGAAAACACAAAAAAGGAAAAAGAAATTCTGAACCAAAAACCCCCCAAACCTTGTAGTACCGGTTGGTGTTACCAACCGGTACTAAAGGTCTCCCTGCCCTCGGCGCTGGCTCGTGCCACGTGGTGGCCCTTTAGCGGCGGTTCGTGCTGAACCAGTAGTGCCGTTACAGAACCGGCACTAAAGGGCCTTACGAACCGGGACTACAGACCGGTTCTGCACTAGTGCACTGATAGGTGACCATGCAAACATGGAGGCGAGAGAGGAGCTTGATGACCTGACGCAAACCATTACTTCAATTTCTCTTGAGCCCCTGGAAACAGACGAGTGGGTTCTTAGCTGGGGGACGTTTGAGTTCAAGCCAAGAAAATTCTACAAGTTTCTGTTTAGAAATGTAAGTGCACCCACATACATCACAAGGATATGGAAATCCAAGTGCATCATGAGACACAAAGTTTTTGCTTGGCTTATGTTCTGGATAGAGTTAACACAAGCACTACAAAAAATACACTTCCGTGATGATACGTGTTTGTCACAGTAGGTCGCATTTTTTGTCATGCATGTACATCCATGACGATTTTATGACAGAATCAAAATAGTCATACCTTTGTTGTCGTAGAAGTGTTCCATGACATTACCAAAATTATCATCACGGAAGTGTGCACTTCCATGACGATAAATCGCGCGTCACAGAAGTGCTTTCGTCAAGGGTGACCGACACGTGGCATCCACCGTAATGGAACGCCGTTAAGCTATCGGGTCGGGTTTTGGATCCGATAACCCGTTAACAGCCCCGACCAATGGGGATTTTCCACGTGTAAAATCATCATTGGCTGGAGGAAACACGTGTCGGCTCATCGTTGGGACAGATGTCATCCACTCATTGGACAAAAGGCGCCTATGATACGTCGACACGTGGCATGGCCCAACAGAGGCCCATTCCTGTGAAAAGGCCGGCCCATTTGACTTGGTCAAAAGGTGGCGGGCCGGCCCATGGAAAGCCTGTTAACGGCCTGTTCGCATATAGCCCATTTACAGCCTGCTAACCCAAGGCCCGTTACGCCCTATCCGAATTAGGCCCAGTAGCTGGGCCATCCAATATGATTCCAGCCCGTTTACACTTCTGGCCCATGTATGGCCCATGACGTCTTTCGGCCCATATGAGGCCCTATGTAACTCTTGGCCTATTAACGGCCCGTGGTGAAACTGGCCCGTAATGAACAGTGTATCACTTACACCCATTAACGGCCCATGGTGAAAATGGCCCGTAATGAACAGTGTATCACTTTATACCCATTAATGGCCCGTTATTCCGTTGGGCCGTTTCCAGCCCATGTTATCTTTCGGCCTTCTCAGAGCCCATTTATTCTTGGGCTCATTTCCAGCATTCGTTTACTTACGGCCCGTTACTGTCATTTTCTGCTTGTGGGCCAAATTCAGCCCGTGGTTACAGTCGGCCCGTTTGTGGTCCGTTAATACGTTAGGCCGTTTTCATAGCGTCATCAAATACGGCCTATTAACGATGGCCCGTTATGGTCGGCCCATGAACGGACGATTCCAACTCTAGCCCGTTTATGGCCATAATGCGGCCTGTTATTGGCCCATGTTTGGCCAATCGATCATACGGCCTGTATAAGGCCCATTGATGATACGACCCGTAGAAGGCCCATTGTTTCTACGGCCCGTAGAAGGCCCATTGTTTCTATGGCCCGTAGAAGGCCTACTGTTTCTACGGCCTGTAGAAGGCCCACTGTTTCTACGGCCCGTAGGAGGCCCGGTGTCACTACAGTAAATATTAGCCCATGGTTATTGTGGCCTAGTTTTAAAAAATAGGTTATTGCAGCCACTAGCAAACCGCGGAAAAAGAACTGCACTGACTACAAGCAAACAAATAAACAAGACAACAAGGAAATAAATAAGCAAGCAACTTATGCTAGGCTATCACGGCTATTACACATATTACATCCACTGGGCATCAAAGTTCGCCACCAGTGCAAATATAGGGAACAAAGCAGCATATAAACGCCGCAGCAAAACAAGTCCAGAACTGAAACCACTACAGAAGAGTTCAAGAAACAATATCCTGGGTACCCATAATGCTGGCAAGATGCTTAGCAAGCTTATTAACTTTCTCTTGTTTGGCGCTTAAATCCTCCAGCGCTTGCTGTTGCATAAGAAAGTACGCATCTGAATTCTGCAGGGACTTCCTCAGTCCTTCGGCTTCTTGCCGCGGCACAGCTGACTGATGCATTTCAGCTTGTAGCTGAGACTGAAGAAGCCGAAGTGATTCAGGCAGCGAGTTCGAAGAGCTTGTGCCAGCGGTACTGGCCAGTAACTCGAACACTACATCAACGCAGGACTGTGGGGTATTCTCACTGTCTACAAGATCGTTTTTATCACCTTTCTTGGAGACCAACAGGGTTGTCTCACTATCTTGAACCTTATCTGCATTACTTTCTCTACCATTGCATAGTGGGGTGCTCTTCTCCAATATTCTGTTTGCATACTGCAAGAGAAACAAGCAGACGCATCACAGGTTTAGCTTGTAGTATACGAAACTCATTTTGGTAAACCGGTTCAGTAGTAAGGTGGACAGGATAACAGCATGAAACAAACATATATCTATGTACTATGGTCACTGTATTGTCCATATCATTCTAGTTTATGTTCCCTAATCAAGATAGAGACACAGTACAACTCATATATTTTTAAGACACAACAGCATAGACAGAATATAAGTGTGAGAAACTACACAGCATTGGCAGCACTTGTAATGTGCATCACATGAGAACATAACTGTTTATACAACTTAAACTGAAATCAACATAGAGCAAGAAGTTAGAACAGCAATCCAGTTAAAGAAATAGGTTTAAAACATACCTGTTGCGCCATTGGAGTTTCAATTGGATCCTTCAAATTCGAAAGTAGTTGGTATGAGTAAATACAGTGATGCAACAGCAAAGGAGTATGGACCATAGCTACGGAATCTGACCTGAGAACAGTTGCTCTTCTGCTTTAAACGTGGAGTTTGGGTTAGCTGTGGTGGTCTTCGTGCTTTGGGCAATGCAGTAGCTTTACAAACTGCTCGTGTGGGGGTACTCTGTGGTCGACATGGTGCTTTGTCAACTATAAGTGGGTTACTATCCGCTGGGGTTGCGGTTAGATGGGTTGTAGCTGGTTCTCTGCCCAACGGTGTAAGTGTGCAATCTGGAAGAGTCTTGATTATGTGTGGTGGGGCTAGTTTGTGGGCCAGTACAACCATGGTTCTATCTGCATCGACGGGTAGCACTGTCTTTTGTGAAGAACAGGTTTTTGCTCCCTTAGATACTGCCATCACCCCTCCAATTCAAATGGCTGATAAACAAGAAAAGAAGTTGAACGTACAGACATTGTATAATAGACAGATGTGGTAATTCACATATATGTTGTCTAACCAAACAGGACAGCATGACACAATTTCACATATATGATGCCTAACTAAACAGGATAGCATGACACAGTTTCAGATATATGATGGATAACTTAACAGGATATAATGGCATAATTCAACATATGATGAGTACCTAAACAGGATGACATGATAAAACTATATGATGTCTTTCTAAAATAGGTTGGGATGAAATAATTCACATACATGTTGTCTAAGTATACAGGATGGCATAATATAATTGACATAATTGATTCATATACTAAGCAGCTGGCACTCGCATGTATGATCTCTAAACTAAGCAGATAGAATTCAATATTGTGCATATGATGTCTAAACTAAGCAATGCAAGACACCATATGCATCATATGAGAAATATAAACATTGCAACTTAGAGCATACACCTCAGGTGGGATATAGGACTGGTCATCTGTCTCTGAATCCTCCTCTGAGGAGCTCCCTGTAACCATCGAGATATATGCTTCAACAGGTACCATTGCCTGCTCTAAAGACCTTGTTTTCACTCGAGATTTTTCCATAACCGGCTCAAATGGCTGATACACATGAAGAGTAGTTCAATATACACAGATTGTCGACAAATGGAATACGTAATGAAAAAAAAGATGGCATGAGATAATTCACATATATGATGCCTGGCTCCATGGCGGTGCATAATTCACATATATGATAACTAGCTGAAAAACATGGCATTGCATAATTCACATATCTGATATAGAAAGCAAACAGGAGGCATTCACACAAAGCATGTCTAATCTAAGCAGATGGCATGGCAATGCAAGACACCATATGCATGATATGAGCAATATAACCCAGCCAAGTTAGAGCATGCACCTCGGGGGGAATACGACTGGTCATCTCTCTCTGAATCCTCCTCTGAGGAGCTATCTGTAACCAGCAAGAAATCTGCATCGACAGGTAGCACTGACTGCTCAGAAGACCTTGTTTTCACTCCAGATTTTCCCATGACCGACTCAAATGGCTGATGCACAGGAAGAGTAGATGAATGTATAAACATTGTTGACAAATGGAATATATTATGGAAAAAAATATGGCACGATACAATTCACATATACGATGACTGGCTAAACAGGATGGCATTGCATGATTCACGTATATGATGCCTGGCTAAAGAAGATGGCATTGCATAATTCCCATATACTCCCTCCGTTCCTAAATATTTGTCTTTTTAGAGATTTCAAATGGACAACCACATACGGATGTATATAGACATATTTTAGAGTGTAGATTCACTCATTTTGTTCCGTATGTAGTCACTTGTTGAAATCTCTAAAAAGACAAATATTTAGGAATGGTGGGAGTATGGTATAGAAACCAAACAGGTGGCATTCACACAAAGCAAATCTAAACTAAGCTGATGACATATAAGATGTATAATGTAAGCAATGCAAGGCGCCATATGCATGATATGACCAACATCAGCATGTCAGGTTAGAGCAAACACCTCAGGTGGTAAACAGGCGTGGTCGGCTGCTTCTGAATCTCCATCTGAATAGTTATCTTCCTCTGGAATACAATTTGGAAATGCAGGAGGGGCGGGCACTTCGCCCACCATGGAGCGGCGTCTGCATGACATTATATTCGCACGCAACGGTCTTCTCTTTTTCTCTACATGTTCAGTACGATTGTGTACAATATCTAACATGCATAATAAAAAAATAGTTAGATTTTGTAAGGCCTAAGGGGTGCATGCAAAAATCAAGACTGATGGTAGCAAACGAGTGGATGGATCCAAAACTAATGATAGCAGGTAGATTATAGCTTCAGTTTAAAAAGATAGACAATGGATCATCTATTGTTTGTTGCCCACCCAACATGAACCACATAGAAGACCCCAGATGAACCAGATAGTAGACAGATACTATTTGTTGCTGGCTCGATATGAGACCCATGGGCAATTCAAAACTCAAGATTGAACGATATAGTAGCAGGTAATAATAACCGATGTATAACGTAAGCAAACACGAAAGACTGCGACCTCTCTTCCGGAACTGTGTAGTCCTCAGGTTCATCTGCTCAGTCGATGATGGTAATGCAGTTGGCGTGGCTGCCGGCAACGGGGAAGATGATCTGAGGCGGCGAAAGGAAGTCTGCAGGGGGGATCTCTGCTGCAGTGAATGCTTCTGTCGATGGTGCACCTCAGGTGGGGTGGATGACGGCACGGCAGGAGCAGGACATAACACACCGAGTTTTCTTTGACGCCTATCTGAAAATGAAGTAAATCTGTAAGGGCTCCTTAGAATTGGAGGATTCTATAAACACAGGGACAGGAAAAACACAGGAATAGGATAGGAATGCACGTGCAAAACAGAGCATTTGGAAACATAGGGTTTGAGTCAACCTGGGTGTTTGGCTCACATGAATTGGAAGAACAGAGGAATGGAGAAACAAAGTGATGCGACGAGTGTACAACCTCTTTGGCATAGCCTTGTGGACCTCAGCATCATTGGGTTGGACGTGGAGGATGGTGATGATGCTGGTGTGACAGTCGGAGGCGGGGAAGAAGATCCGAGGCCTCTGGAAACGGCGCCGAGGGTACTTCTCCGCTGTGATGGACGGTTCCGTCGTTGGAGCAGCTCCACTAAGGTGTACGGCGACGAGGCTGAAGCATGACAAGACAGACAATGTTAATCTGAAGTGGGACCCTAATATCATCTGCAATAGATGATGTAAAATACATCACCAAAAAGTGCTAGATGTAAAACGCATCAGCCGCGCCACGGCCGCTCCAACAGATGCTGCAAGTACTGTTCACTCTGAACTTAACTGAAGAAAATGAACTTCACAGTCAAAACTGAATTTTACTGTCGAAACTGATTGAACTAGTAACAGAGCATTGCAATAGATGTTTAGGGCGTTCGAGCACTAGTAGCAGAGAAGCAGTGATCTAAATCAGCAGACGCTCGAGCAGGGAACGCACTAGCAGAGAGCAAGTCGTGCAGTAGCACTGCGAGCGAGTGCTAAAGCAGCAACTCCTGTAGCTGCCGGAGGTCGTGCAGCAGCAGCAGCAGCGCAAGCGAGAGCAAGAGCAGAGCAGCAGCACGAACGAAAGCAGGAGCAGTGCAGCAGCGCGACCGATAGCAAGAACAGAGCCGCAGCGCGAGTGAGAGCCGGAGCAGCTGCAGCTAGTGCCGTTGTGGAAGTCGCCACGGAGGAAGCAACGACATGGGGGAGAGACGCCGTGGATGATGTGGCCCGCGACAGCGCCGTCGATGGAGACACGCCATGTCTGCTCGGTATCGAGCACCGGCAGCCCCGTGAGATCGAATAAAAGATAAAATGCAGCGGTGAGTGCAGAACCTCCTTGGTGGCGCCGAGTTGGCCTCGGCTTCATCGGAGGAATTGGTGAGGGTGCTGCGGTTCCGGTGGGGCAGGTCAAGACGGCGCTGTGGGGATTGAGGTGGCGCGATAGATGAGGCGAACGTCGGGGCAGCTCCTTGGAGGTGGAGGACGGGGCGGCTGATCTGGCGGGACGACGAGATCGGATCCTCATTCGGTGCGGTGGATGAGGGACGGCGAGCTGTTGCGGTGGACGACGTAGTCGGGGAAGAGTCTCCGGCTGGGCGGCGGTCGGGAGGCCGACGGAGGAGCGTGGGGTTTTGCGGGTTTTGGCGGCCTTGGTGTACGAATGGGGGGGCGAAGGGGGAGGGGGGAGCCAAGCTTAGGGAAGCTTGTCCGAAATTTAGGGTAAGTTACCAGCGTACCCCCACCGGTTTTGACACCGCGACGTGGAGCTTCATTTCCGGCTGAGGGGTAGAAGGGGGATTTCGCGTGTCTGGGCTGCGGGAGCGATTTCGGATGAGGAGGGAGTTCTCGCACGCGTCCAAATTTCAGGATAACAAGGCGCGGCGCGGGTTGAAGAAGCGGGAGTTTCAAAGCAGGTGAGACAAAAGATACTCGAGCTTGAAAATTTCGGGATAACAAGGTGCGGATTCCTTGTTCGGCAGAACAAACTTAACGTGTAAAAAAACAATTCATACAAGACACAAGAGAGTCATGTCCCCTTTTACTATATTGCTATAGATGCCATTGAAAAAACTACTAGAAAAATGTAAAAAGAATCGGGAGAACAAGATTACCCTGCACAGTACCAAATCGATTCGCACTTCCCTCAATAACAACAAAAAACAAATCAATTCCCACCAAAGAAAGAGTAATGTCCCTTTTTATATGATTACAGATGCCATGATCTCAAATTTCAATTTTTGAATCCACGTTATGTTGAATTCGAATATATCGTTAGGTGACCTTGCAGTTTATAATTGATGTAGTCGTACATTTTGATCTTCCATCATATATGAACATTTTACTCCACCATGTGAACATATATATTGTCGTCTACCATATGGACTAAATTTGAATCAATTTTCCTTATTTGAATACGATTGTTGTCAAGTTATACAATAATTTAAATATTATCTTGATAACAAAAAACATACATATAGCAGTAATCATATTTCACTATGAACTACATGTACCATACGGTCTCCAATTCAAATATTTGTATCCATCTTATGTTGAATTCAAATCATAGTACATTATTGGTCTAGGTAGCGAGATGTTTGGGATAATCTAAACCCTGTTTTCATAAGTATAATTTTTGGCTGAATTGGGACAAGTTTTGGTATAAGCCTCTTGCAAAACCGGAGATTCTCTCAACAAGCCTCGTGGTTCCGAGAGGGAACGTGTCACCTTTGTGTGCGAAACGATATACGCTGCCTCCCCCCTGATTTTATTTACAGAGGCAACATAGAACTATATGAGTGCCCTGTTGAATTTTGGAATTATTTCAGGTTCATTTGGCCTTTTTATACATTAATTGAGTTTCTGGACTTTTAATGTGCATAATCTAAATATGAATTGCATGCACATGCTCCGGTGCACCAAAGTGGGTTGAAAAATCACATGTGTGTCCTTGGTTGAATTTCTAGGTCCCGTGGAAGAAATGAGAATGAAATTCAAACATCTGGGTGTCATGACTCGACCGAGAACATCGAGAAACTTTGATTTTAAATTCATGTAAATCCAAAACTTGCCTGGAAATCATGAAACTTGGCATGGTGTCATGTCATGGCACTAACATGTTGTGGTAAAAAATTGGGCCGATTTGGAAGCTCGTGATTCTAAGAGGGAACGTGCCACCTTTGAGTGTGAAACGATATACGCTGCCCCCCCTTGAGTTTCTTAACAAAGGCAACATAGAACTACATTAGTGCCCTGTTAAATTTTGGAATTATTCCGGGTTCGTTTGTCGTTTTTTATACATTAATTGAGTTTCTGGTCATTTAATGTGCATAAGTCAAATTTGAACTACCAAGCACATGCTCTCATGCACCAAAGTTGGTTGAAAATTCACATTTGTGTCCTCGGGTGAATTTCTAGGTCCCATGCAAGAAATGAGAATAAAATTAAAACATATGGGCATCGTGGCTCGGCCGAGAACATTGAGAAACTTGGTTTTAAAATTCTTGTAAATCCAAAACACGTCAGAAAATCATGAAACTTGGCATAGATGTCATGTCATGGTACTACCATGTTGTGGTAAAAAAATGGCCGAATAGGAACAGATTTTGGTATAAGCTTCTTGCAAACCGAAGCTTCTCTCAAGAAGGCTCGTGGTTCTGAGAGGGAACGTGCCACCTTTGAGTGCGAAACGATATGTGTTGTCCCTCTTGAGTTTATTTACAAAGGCAACATAGAACTACATGAGTGCCCTGTTAAATTTTGGAATTATTCCGGCTTCGTTTGGCCTTATTTACACAGTAATTGAGTTTTTGGTCATTTAATGTGCATAATACAAATTTGAACTACAAGCACATGCTCCTGTGCACCAAAGTTGGTTGTTACGTTACAAGTATTATTGAAACCGTGGGCGTTCTACTTACTAGTACCATTTACGTGCCGCCACGCGTCCCCATTTTTTATTAGCTAGGAGGCGCCGTGCAGGGTAGCTATTTGAGTACGAGAGGCGTGCGATCAGACCCCTGCGCGTGCTTATCGGGAGGAGAGCCCTTTGACCTCCATCTGCCGTCCACCTCTCTCCCAAGGTCTCCATTAATGGCGCCTGAGCCTCGTTTAATGGCGTGGCTATGTCTCACTCGACTGAGATTTAAGAGGGAAAAAGAAAATCTGAAAGCACGGATCTTGATGTAAGATCCGACGGACCTATATAGCATCTACTGCGACTTATAGCAAGACTGATGAATATATAAGGACGATTAATTAATTTTTTTGATCAAAGAAGGGCTTGCCCCTTTTGATTTTCATTACTGAAAACCACCACAATTCACAAGAAGTTCAGCACAACTCCAGCCAAACACGAATGACTAAAAGCTACCAGATTGAAATCGCAACATCCCAAGAGGCCAACAAAGGCCTAACATCCGCGCTAGAACCCAACATTTCACAACCGACGACACAATCCACATCCTAAACCGATTATTACATCAAAAGAAACCAGGAAACTGAAGGAAGCCCAGCAGCAACTAGAAGAACAGCAACGCCAGGGTCGCCACAGCAAGAGTTTTCTTCATTCCAGCCTCGCAACATTGATCTTCCACAGAAAGATAAGGACGATTAATTGTCTTACATAATTAGAAAGATAATTAAAAAAGCCACATGCGGCTACGCCCGAAATACACAAGGGCAAAAGAAGAAGGAAGACAAGGATCTGGCTCGCTGATCTCTACTTTCTTGATGCGTTGCTGCAGGCCGCGGGAACTAGTCTCCACGGCGAGCGGCGATGAGCTCTTTCATGTCCTCAAGACGCTGCTTGAGAACATCCACGGATTCCTCCACCAGCCTTTGGTGCTCGTTGCGGAGCATGTCATTCTCGTCCATAAGTTTCTTGACGATGACGCTGGTCCTCTTCAACAAGGCACTGGTCTCCTCCTGCTGGTCTGCACTTCGGACGATCTTCTCCCTCAGCAGGTCGCGCTCGGCCCGGAGCCTCTCATTGCCCTCCCTTAGTTGCCGGATGATGCCGGTAGCCTGTTCAAACGAGGCTTTCATGTCGTCCTGCAACCTCGCCCAGCCGGAGATCTGATCCATCTGGCTATGGACGATCGCATGCATGCGCCTGTAACAGTCATCGCCTGCCCGCGAGAAATTTTCCCAGGCCGCCGCGGCGCGGCGGGACATCTCTGTTGCATTCGTGGCACGGCGAGACATCTCTGCTGCTTCCGTGGCGCGGCCGGACCAGTCTGCTGCATTGACGGCGCGGCGGGACCTCCATGCTGCTTCAGCGGCGTGGCGGGAACTCTGTGCTGCTACTTCCACGCGGAGGGACATGTCGGCTGCTCTCGCAGCGAGGCGGGTCATCTCTCGTGCTTCCGCTTTCATGCTCGCCTCTCCCTGGTGGTAATCTCTCGACCCAGAACTCACGCTGGCCACGGCAGACGTAAGGGAAGGATGCTGAATGACTTGTTTGTTTTTGTGGATGAGGAGTTGAGGAGGAATGTGCAGTCATCTTGGCATACTAGTATTTATAACCGAGTACTAATACGCTCCTAAGTGGGAAACCGTTTAGGTTGTGATCGGTGTGAACAGGTTTGCAATTCAATATAGCGTGGTACTAATACGCTCCTAAGTGGGAAACCATTTAGGTTGTGATCGGTGTGAACAGGTTTGCAATTCAATATAGCGTGGAGTAATTTGGAATGTGACGAGACGCAAGCTCAAAATTTATTGACGGTTCTAGTTTCGAAGTGCGGCACTATTCCAGGATGGAGTACTTCTTTTTCTACTCCCTCCTTTCCGGTTTTATAGGGCTTATCTCAAAATTTTAGTTTTTCCATTTTATAAGGCTCAATTTGGTTGTTCCCCAACACATGTTCAGATTCCAAGGTGCATTAAATCATTGCATGCAAGTATTAAGAGAAAATTGACCAATGCATGTACTTTATGCATGCATGCATGCATTGCAATTAATCCATTGATAAACATAATTTTTTGAGAAAAACAAGAGCATTAATTAGGTGCTTTTGCAAACTACAAAAAATATTCCACCACTCACCATCTTGGTTGGAGAGATTTTTGAATTAAGCCCTATAAACCGGAAAGGAGGGAGTACTGCTGTGTACGTGCAATAACTGGCACCGTCGTATACATATCTTACGGTTAATGGGGCGTTCGACAGGAATAGCCGCGTGGCGAGCTCTAGGCTAGTCTTTTTCAGACACATTAAACCTATCTCTTGGGACTTCTCGCACGCACCATCGTGCCACCCACAAAAACTTGTACTCTGAGTTTAGTAGTACGTTATACAGGAAGAGAAGAGGTGCATGCACGCACTCGTCCTCTCACACACGCGTCTGTTTTTTCTCGAAAAGGAGGATGATGACCCCCGGCCTCTGCATCTGGGAGTCACACACGGATCTGTAGCTACGAATTCTAGTGTTCTCAACCATCCGATTGGCTCTATCATGGATGTACCTATATACTAAAACATGTCTAGATACATCTATATTTTGACAGATGGAAGGCATGTATTGTGGAACGGAGGGAGTGCTTGTCATCAAAATGGATAAAAAGGGACGTATCTAGAACTAAAATACGTCTACATACATCTCCTTTTATCTATTTTCATGACAAGTAGTACTTCTTACCCAAAGGAACTTTATATCCAACAGACACAAAATATCCGTTCGACTGTTGGAAATTACTGATCTGATGTCGAAGTAATTGCTGCATCGCCACCAAAACCCACCATTTCTTAAGCTAAAGTAGACCAAGGTAATCCCTATATTAGCATATTACTAAGATAAACAGAAGGCACTGTAGAAACATTTAGGACATGAGCTTGTCAATCTGAATGTGGAGGGACACAAGCTTAGCCCCGGCCAGCAGCTTGGGCGAACTGTCAAGAACGTCAGCTCCTGCACGTCGACGTCGTCGGGATCCTTGCTGCTTTTCACCTCCATTTCCACCTTGACGGCGTCGGTCGTGCCTTTGGGCTCCCCCGGCGGGCCGTTCACCCACAGCTTGGCCACGTAGTGCGGCAGTGGGACGCCCCCGCTCTGATGCGGACGACCGACACGGCGATAGGCGCGCCGATGTCGAGCACGCCGCCGACCAAGAAAAACGCGTGGCGGGGCTCCTCCGCGAACAGCAAGAGCCGTGGCTCCGACAGTGGCACTTGCAGTTGGAGCACCTTGCCGTACTGGATCCTGTGCACGGGCATGGGATGCGCGGTGCTGATGTGGTGGTAGAGCACCGGCGCCGGGCCTTCTTAGCCGCAGACGGGCACGGGGCATTTGCAGGGCGTGAGCGGACACACGCTCTGGTGATCAGCGAGCTTGTGGTAAGTGACGTAGAGCCCATAGCCTTCGTGCGGGCACTCCACCCTCACCGACGAAAGGACGGAGTCCACCGCCATGTTCCGCACGTCGAAGCCACCGCCGGGCTCGCACTTCTGGCACTGCCGCTGGTTCCCGGGGCGCTCGACGCGGCAGTCCGCGCAGGCGAGGTGCCCTCCCTTGCACTGCAGAAATCAATCGAACAGCACATCAATCAAGAAACCTGCACCTTGCTCAATCAGCCGAACAGATGAGGTGTATTCGAACCTCATACACTGGAGGCGTCAAGGGGCGGAGGCACAAGGGGCAGTGGAGCACGGTGAGGTCCATCGAGACCTTAGAGAGCTCCATCATCGGGTCCTGTTCGGTCTGCATGATCTCGCCCTCCTCGTGCACAACCATCTCTCGACTTGGGCCGGGGTATTACAAAGCTTTACCATCACATATTTTATACTACTTCAAGGTGCATTAAATCAACACATGCAAGTATCAAAAGGAGAGTCACGGCATGCATGCATGCGTTGTAATTAATGCATCGGTAAACGCAAATTATTGAAATATATCGAGTGCAGTGCTTTGATGTGTCGCGTCAACTCATACATCAACGAGAAGTTTGATTATCCTCTCCCTCGCGGACTTAACTGCACCTGCCTTTGGCTGTATGACAGGTTGGCCACACACCTGTCGGGCCCACCTGTCATACACGCAAAGGCAGGAGCGTCCCTCCCTCTCCCATGAGCGTGGTGGCTGACAAGACTAGGGGAAGCTTTCGCTACACACTCTCCCTCCCGCACGCGGTGGACATGCAGCAGTTCAATCGGTGTCAGATGGCCAGAAGCGTACTGTAGTACTCCTCCAGTGCAGTAGTACTCCATCATTGTTTGACTTCCCGAAGAGGCGAAGAGCCAAGCGCAGCCCGGACGCTCGTGTGGTAGTTTCATGTGTAGAGTAGTCTAGGATAGCGTGTACCGTGCCTGTAAGCTTAAAATCGTTGGGGCGGCTCCATGCTATGTGGCCGTCTCGAAGTTTTTTAAAAAATTAAAATAGTCTTCTGGCCCTACCTGACACCCTGGTGATTGTAGTTTGCACGCTCATCTGGTCAAGACAGGAATATATATTTTAATTTGTTTTTTTTTCGAAAAGGGGGGACTCCCCGGCCTCTGCATCAGAATGATGCATACGTCCACATATATTTTAATTTGTGGTGGGTAAATTTTAGAGGTTGCAGCAAATATATTGTACACTGCGGGTCTTTCAGCCAAGTTTAGAGGCAAGCATGTGGGGCCAGTGCTATGATGTGTTGCGTCAACTCGTACAACGAGGAGAAGCTTGATTTTACTACACGCCTTCTCCCTCACCCATGCGTGCGGTTGCTCGCAAACGAGGACAGGCTTTTGCTTAGTAGTACTTCTACAACAAGCTATCCGTCCCGCTCGCGGTGTACGGACATGCAGCAGTGGATTCGACACTGTAGAAGCAGTAGTAGTAACATCATTGTTCGTCTTCTCGAAGAGGCGAAGAGCCAAGCGCAAACCGAACGTTGCAGTTGCGAACATTGGAGCACACATATAGCCAGACTCTTGCATGAGACAAAATTGTTATGTGAGCCCACTATTGTACTAGTATGTACAACTACTTGCTAGTATAGCCCTGTAAACCAGAAAGAAGTATTTGCCCTTCTAGAGATTTCAACAAGTGACTAGACTACACCGAGACGGAGTACATATGGAGCAAAATGAGTGAATCTGCACCGTAAATAAATACGTACTAGTTCTATCGTTTTCCTCTCCGAGGTGCACAATATTGAGTATACTGACTAGTCTCTTTTTGACACACATTTACGTTTTTTTTACACAGTACAGACGCAAGCGCTCATATACACGCGCATACACTCACCCCTATGAACGCACACACGCACGGCACTATCGTCTTGAAATTTACGAAGTCACCATAGGCACCTCGTCGTCGACGGGTCCATAGGTGCTTGAATGCCAAGGAGGGAGAGGGTAGCGGTTCCCGAGACGTTGAACGGTCAATGATGCATCCTCAATTACATGCAGAGGGAATTAATTGGAGAAGCAGAATAGAGCCAGCACGATGTGAATGCAACAGAGTTTGGACTCTCATATAATAAAGGCGCCCCACCACTCCAATCCATCTACTCCCAAGTCTTTGCGCAACACTGCTCACTCCAATCCAAGACCAAGTGACCAGAAGCCACAAGCACCTATGGAGGCGATGGACGCGAGCGGCAGTCGGCTGTGCCAAATCATCCAAGACGCCGGCCTGCGGCCCCGCACCGTGCAACGTTTCCAGACGGTGCTGGCGACCGCAGGCATCGTAGCCCTCGCCGACGCCGGCTTCGCCTCTCGCATGGACGACATGATGGTCAACTCCATCCGCAAGTTCACCGCCGTCAAGAAGCGCGCGGACGACCTTGCCGTACTGCTCCAGCCCGCGCGCCCAGGCTCCTCATTGCCTGCCACCCTCATCGGCCTCCATGGTGATGAACTCTTTCAAGCCCTGGTGGCCCTGCAGGTGCCGGAGGTCGTGACGAAGAATGTGCACCTCGAGGCCGCGCTCGCCGCGCAGCGCCTCGCCATGCAAGAAACCGTCGACCTGCACATCCACGTCCACGAGGAAATCGTCTACATAGGCCACTACAAGGCAAGCGAGGACAGAAAGACGTTGGCCTTCTTCCAGCGACTGGAATCTTTGGACGCCATTGTTCAGAAGCACGTCGACCTGGCCACGAAAGCCGCTGCTACTTAGGCGCCGTTCGGTGGGCCGGTGCCCTGAGTCGAGGAGGTGGACATCGTCGATGGATGCATCTCTTCTTGCCTCCTGTAACCAGCACTGCATCGCCTCGTGGCCTTAATGTTTTATTAGTATAGTACTCCCTCTGTTCCCAAATATAAGTCTTTCTAAAGATTCCAGCAAGTGACTACTACATACGGAGCAAAATGAGTGAATCTACACTCTAAACTATGTCTACATACATCTGTATGCTGTATTCCATTTGAAATAGTATCTAAAAAGGCTTATATTTATGAACGGAGGGAGTATATGGCATTTTTATTCCAGTCGTAACGTTTTCACTATGAGGTGGGGCCGCAGTTGAGCAAACCCACCCCGCCCACCGGGCGTCGGCCGAGTTTAGAATTAGAAGAGAGAAACGAGGGAGGAGAGCTAGCTGTAGCACGGACGCTGTTGTCAGATGGGACTCGTGTTTATAGAATAGGAGTACTGAGCACTCGTGCCTCTCTTTTTTTTTTGAGGGAAAAATTAGTCGTATGTCTAGTACCACTAGTTGGGTGCGTGCGACCTATAGCTGTCATCACTTTAGGTCTCCTTTTCGAACCGCGGCTACACTTCACAGTACATATTATTTGACGCATTTATCCTCCTATATGTACTCCTAGGCTATTTCCACGTGCTCCCATTCGCCGACATGTGGGACATAGAGCATCTGGGTCGTAGTGCATGCACGACTCGGAGCATATGCCGGGGTACTTTACATTTCAGACCTCACGAATTACATGCAAACCCCCCGCAGAAGAATAAATAAATGAATGAATTACTACATGAAACCGGATTATTTTCATGGAAACCGGAGCACGTTCATTAAATTTTGGACATAACACGTTTATAAAAAATGACCGGACCGAAACCAGTCTAAGGGCCTGTTTGATTTTTCCCGCAAAAAAGGGCCTCTTTGATTCGCAGGATACTGAAAACACAGGAATGGGGAAAGTATGATGGCGATGAACCGAGACGAGGAGAACTCTAACTCAGTTAGAGGTTAGAGTTAGATTCTAACCCTGAACTAACTCTAAACCAAAGAGGTGTATGGATGGCAGGGTTAGATTGACAATAAATGCTCTATCTCAATCATTTGACTACTTTGGACCCTATTTCCTGCCGGATTTGGAGGGTGCTTGGATACGTTTTAGTTCCATGACTAAAAGTAGTGGGACTAAAACTTGCTAGCCTCACCCATGCTTGGATCCAAATACTAAAGAGACTAAAATCAAGTTAATGAGCATTTATTATCCTCCAAACCCTCCAATCCAGAACTCGCCTGTGTTAAAGGAGAGGAGTTAAATGAGTAGAGAGAGGACTAATCCACATTTTAGTAGGGGTACCCCTGACTAAAAAAATTTAGTCTCAAGACTAGTTTTAGCCCCTCTTTAGTCAGGGGTGCTTGGAACTTTAGCCTCTTAAAGAGACTATTTTTAGTTAGACTAAAATAAGTCCCTTGGATCCAAGCACCCTCTTGGTGTGGTCGGCTCTTCTGTGGCCTCCTCCCGCTCACAATTGACATAAACGAACCATCTATACAAATCAAGCATGCAAAACATGATAATTTTTACTTTGTCCATACAAATGAGATATCCCACTTAAACATACAAGCCGTCAATCAAGCTTCACAAAATAAAAAAACACTTCATGAAACAAAGAATGAGCTAACTCATCACGGAAGTCATTCACGATAGGGAGGGAGCCCGGAGCCCCTCACGCACCGAGAGAGGAGCTCGCCATCGTCGCTCTGGAGGAAGGCTCTGTAGAGCCCAAGCCCCGGGAACCCCTCCGACGCCGGCCCTTGCGAGTTGAGGTCGACACCGGCATGGGTAGCAGGGCTGCTTGCCGCCGACTGGGAACTTAATCTTTGGGCCTCTAGAAATAATGCAAGCCTGTAACTAAAATACCTAGAAAGGTGAACTGAATCTTTGGGCCTCTAGAAATAATGCAAGCCTGAAACTGAAATACCTAGAAAGGTGAACTGAATCTTTGGACCTCTAGAAATAATGCAAGCCTGAAAGAGAAATACCTAGAAAGGTGAACTGAATATTTGGGCCTCTAGAAATAATGCAAGCCTGAAACTGAAATACCTAGAGAGGTGAACTAAATCTTTGGGCCTCTAGAAATAATGCAAGCCTGAAATTGAAATACCTAGAAAGGTGAACTGAATCTTTGGGCCTCTAGAAATAATGCAAGCCTGAAACTGAAATACCTAGAAAGGTGACCTGAATCTTTGGGCCTCTAGAAAGATTTATTACCTCCTCTGTCAGGACCCCGATTCTAAGTCACACTGATCTAGCCTGTAACACCTCATATCACATTGCGGCTTCACGCATGGTACTCCCACGGGTGTCGCCTTACCATGGCCCGGGACCGTTTGCGCCTTTTGGCTCACGTATATGACAATGTCGCTAGCATCATATGACAGAGAACCCGGGCCGACATGGCTAGTCGTGGACCCAAAGCGGCACTAACGTATGGGGACAGGCATACATGAATCAACATCGAACGTGTCGGTCAGCAGCGTGTGAATCCGGGCTGTAGTACTGGGCTAATAGGACTCCGGGAACCCGGGCTGTAGCAGGCTAGGCAGGACTCCGGATGTCACCGCGTGACATTTCCTCGAAGGGACAGACACAGGAACGATATGAAACACATGCCGGCCAGTCAAGTGTCCAGAGCAGTAGTGCTGGGCTAGCAGGACTCCGGTGAACCGGGCTGTAGCGGACTACTATGGCTCAAGGAGGTACCAGACTACATTTCCCCATAGGAGAGGCTGCCAAGGATAAACAACTAGATTGTCGGATCCCACACATACCAAGCATTTCAATCATACACACAATATGCTCGATATGTGCAAATACAACATGGCATCACAACAAAACTCTACAACTCAAAGTACTTTATTTAAAGGGCTCCGGAGAGCCTTACATAACTTGTTCATACAGATAGGGGTCACAAGACCCGACACTCAAGTCATACAATCATACAAACACATGCGGAAGCAACTTGTCTGGGTACAGACACTAGAAAGAAAGAAGGCTTGACGAAGCCTGTCTATCTACGTAGGCCCTTCACAAGCCTAGATCACCACCTGGGTGGCAAGTCACTCGTCGTCGTCGAGTTCTACATAGAACCCATCGGAAGGGGCGGCGTTGTCGTCTGAAAACAGTAATTGAAGCAACATGAGTACAAAGGTACTCAGCAAGTCTTACAACAGATCCTACTATACATGTTCATTCTCAAGAAGGTAGTGGGGTTATTGCAGCAAGCCAGCTTTGACTCTTGGCTAAGCTATCCTACGAGACACCACTTGTGAAATAGTTTTCGTACACGAGTCCACTAATCACCATTTCAATACTCCACCGTGGATCCTCCCTCGTCATCCCACGAGAGGGCCATCCGCGGTACTCACACTTATCTTGAGGCTTTTAATAGTATCCATTTACTTGTCTATGAACTGCATAAGCGACCAAGTAGTCCTTTACCGCGGACGCGGCTATTCGAATAGTTTTATACCCTGCAGGGGTGTACTTCGTCACACACGCTCTCACCACTTATCGTCGCTACACGACGTGTACTCGGCAACCTTCAAGCGGAAGCCCAACGTGGGTGTCGGCCACAGCCTACCCAAACACTCAATTCTCTAGTCCAGGTTTATCGCCTATTCAGGTTCCATCCGCATGGAGTCCGGCCGAGGTTTCCACATACGGCCCCAAACGATGTGTGCAGGGTTCCCGGACACCAAACGGGCGACTCGGTACACCGTGCCACGAGCCTACCGCATCACAGCCCACCCCTTGGTCAGCGCTGTCCACGGCCTCCAGCTTACTACAAACACCAGAAACTACGTGCAACTCCTGGACAGAGGACAAGGGTGATTAAGAAGCCGAGGGGGTCCATTGGTTTCGGGCCCAATGCGTGGTAGTAGCTGAATCTTAAATCACGCATACAGATCTCAGTTCTTAGGGACGGTCTCAATGAAACAACCCACCATGTACTCCTACATGGCCTCCCATCGATACCTTTACCAAATCGTATTCAACACCTCACTCTCATTACCGACACACGCTTTCACTCTAGTTCATCACCCTGATGAGCCAGACCTGACACGACTCTAAGCGTAGCAAGCATAGCATTGTAGGAACACAACATGGCTCAATCAACTCCTACACATGCTAGTGGGTTTCATCTAGTTACTGTGGCAATGACAGGTCATGCAAAGGAAAGTGGGTTCAACTACCGCAACACACAGCAGTTTGAATCGCGTTGTCTTAATGCAGTAAATGAGAGCAGAAGCGAGAAGATGGGTTTGTATCGAAATGATCAACGGGTTGCTTGCCTGACGGAGTGGTGGTGGGATACTGCCCTTCAGTTGGATACTCGTGAATATCCTCGGAGGCAGAACCTACCACAATGAACACATCGAAGCACAATCAACACCAAGCAAGTGCAACAATATGATGCATGCATGAGACATGGCAAAATGGATGTATTGGGCTAATGCAACTAAGACCAGATGGGTTTGGACTATTTTGAATCAAAGATTCAAATTCCAAGTTCATAAATGGCCCATGTTAGTGCTTTATCTTGTTCTGCATTAAACAGTAGTTTAACTTGCTCAAACATGCATGAAACCAGTACAGATGGATAGAATGGATTTTTCTGATCATTTTTCATATATAAATCTTTTCATTCTGAGCTATAGATTATTTTCTATGATTTTTTGAAGTTTGTGATAATTTCTGGAATTTCCTGTATAAGAATAATTCCAGTAATTAAGTTACTTATTACGTCAGCAGTGTGTCATGATGACGTTAGCGGTCAACGGAGTCGTCCAGGTCAAACCTGACGTGTGGGTCCCCTGTGTCAGTGTCACTGTTAGATAATTAACTAATTAGGATTAACTTAAATCTAACCCAGGTTAATTAGCAGGCGGGCCCCACTTGTTAGTGACTCTGGGGAGTCAACCCGTGGTCAAACCACACTGACTCGCCGGCGACGTCCAGACGCGGCGGTGGAGTGCGGGATCCGTGCTCCAGCGACCAAATGGGCGGCGGAGAGCACCTACGCGTAGCTGGGAGCAACCCGCGTCGATTGGTGGTGGAGGTGGAGCTCGGGGTCGCCGGAATCGACGCCGGCGACGAGCCGTGCGGCTGCCGGGGTACGGGTGTAGTCGAACCCGTCGCTAGAGAGCGCGGCGAGGGGCGTGCGATAGTGCTACGGGCTCCTGGCGATGCAGTGAAGCTAACGGCCATGGTGGTGCGACCGTTGGATGGCCGGAGCCTCGTCGGCGACGAGCTCGGCGGCGACGCGTGCAAGTGAGCTACGTGCAGTGGCTACGGAGCTCGAGAGGAAGAATGGAGAGGATAGAGAGGTGGCCAGGCTCACGGTGGTTGTGACGGAGCGGTCGGCGAGGTCGGGGGCGAACTGCTGCGGTGGTGACGGCGGAGGGGATCTCCGGCGGTGGGCGGTGAAGGCGAGGTCGAAGCAGTGGCTTCGGGGCAAGCGAGCGCTCGGGGCTCGACTTGCTCGAAGGAGAAGGCGACTGCGGAGCTGCTGGACACGGTCAGGTGACGCGGGGACGGCGGTGGCTACGGCTACGCCGGCGAGGTGGCAGCGGCTCCTTCGGCCATGGCGAGAGAGAGCGAGGGAGAGGCGATGGGGGCGAATGGGGGTGTCCAGGGGCTCGGGGGCGCGTCATGGAGGTCGTCCAGCTCGTCCACGGGCGAGGCGGCAAGCAGGTGGCGCCGTGGCTAGCTCGTGCACGCCGGCGTCACCTCTCTGCCTGCTCTGGCGAGAGCAAGCAGCTGACTGGCCATGGGCCAGCACAGTGCTGGGCCGCCAGGTGGGCTGCCAGGTAAGTTCCTCTCTGCTTTCTGTTTTTTCCTTTTTATTTATTTTTGTTCTGTATTTTGAAATAGTAGAAATACTATTCCATTTAGGAAAATCCTGAAAATATTCAGAGGCACCTTTGAAATTATTCTCAACAGCCTAAAAATACCTTCAAGATTATTTGAGCATTTAAAAATATTTATAGGATTTAAATTGCCCAAATGCAAATACTTATGGCTTGGTGCAAAAATCCAGAATGGCCTCCAAAAATATGAAACCATTTTTGGCAGAGGTTTTAGCCAGGACCAAAGATGGTGAACATTTATGGAGGGCATTTCAGGTTCATTGAAAAGGATTTTAGTAAACCCTAGTTGTGTTTAGGGGGGTGCTGGGGGTTTCTGGCATCCCCATTTCTAGTTTCTGTGAAAAGTAGACATGATGCAACACTCTAATGCATGAACTAGCTAGGATGTGACAACTCACCCCCACTCAAAAGAAGCTCGTCCCGAGATTTAGGATCCGTTGGGAAGAAGGTGGGGTACTCAAGTCGAAGACGATCCTCCCTTTCCCAAGTAGCTTCTTTCTCGGAATGGTGTGACCATTGAACCTTGAGAAACTTGATGTTTTGGCGTCGAGTGGTACGCTCGGCTTGATCAAGGATTCGAACGGGATATTCCCGATATGTGAGATTATCTTGGAGATCAAGCGTTTCGTGGTCCACTCCACGGATAGGATCCGAGAAGCAACGCCTGAGTTGAGAGACGTGGAAGACGTCATGAACCTTGGAAAGATGCGGAGGTAGTTCCAATTGGTAGGCAACTTCTCCTCACTTGGCAAGAATGCGAAAGGGTCCAATGTAACGAGGAGCCAATTTGCCTTTGATACCGAATCGATGGGTTCCCTTTAAAGGAGTAACCCGAAGGTAAGCCTTCTCGTCAACCTCAAAAGTCATAGCCTTATGTTTGCGATCATAATGGCTCTTTTGGCGAGATTGGGCTGTTTTCAATTTCTCACGAATAATGCGAACCTGCTCTTCTGCTTCCTGAATCATATCCGGGCCAAAGAGTTGTCTTTCCCCGGTTTCCGACCAGTTAAGAGGCGTTCGACATTTTCGTCCATAGAGAACCTCGAAAGGAGTTTTGCCCAAGCTAGCTTGATAACTATTGTTATAAGCGAACTCGGCGAATGGAAGGCATTTCTCCCAATCCATGCCGAAAGAGATGATAGAAGCTCGGAGCATATCCTCCAGAATTTGATTAACTCGTTCTACCTGACCACTTGATTGAGGGTGGAAGCGGTGCTAAAGGAGAGACGAGTTCCCATAGCATTCTGGAAACTTTCCCAAAATCGAGAGGTGAAGAGACTTCCACGGTCTGAGTTAATTTCCAATGGAACACCATGAAGAGACACTATTCGGGAGATGTACAAGTCAGCTAGCTGGCTCGCGGTTATACTCTCACGAACAGGTAGGAAGTGGGCTACTTTGGAAAGACGATCGACAACAACGAAGATAGCATTATTCCCTCTCTTGGTCCTGGGAAACCCGGTAATGAAATCCATACCGATTTTATCCCATTTCCATTCAGGAATAGCCAAAGGTTGAAGGGTGCCAGCAGGCCGTTGATGCTCTGCTTTAACATGACGGCAGACGTCGCAATTAGCAATGTATTGAGCAATTTCTCTCTTCATCCTAGTCCACCAAAACCTCTGGCGTAGGTCTTAATACATTTTAGTACTACCGGGATGAATGGTGAGAGGAGATTCATGAGCTTCCTTAAGGATCAATCGCCTCAGGTTGCGTACCTTGGGAACCACTAGGCGGTCTCCAAAGAACACAACACCTTGGTCATCAACGGAGAAACAATCCGCAACTCCTTTCTTGATGTTTCTATTAATACGGGAGATTCCCGGATCTACCTTCTGAGCTTTGATGATCTGATCCGTAAGGGTAGGTTTCGCCACCAGGGTGGATAGGAACCCTCGAGGAACAATGTGAAGGTTAAGCTTACAGAATTCCTCGTGGAGAAGTGGTTGACTTTGTTGTAACATCAAGTTGTTACAGTAAGATTTACGGCTTAGCGCATCAGCCATGACGTTGGCTTTGCCCGGGGTGTAAGTTATTCCTAAGTCGTAATCTGTGATCAACTCGACCCAACGTCTTTGCCTGAGATTCAAATCCGGTTAGGTGAAGATGTATTTCAGACTTTGGTGATCAGTGAAAATCTCGCAACGATTACCGAGAAGGTAATGTCGCCATGTTTTGAGTGCATGGACTACGGCTGCAAGCTCTAGATCATGTGTGGGATAATTATCCTCATGTGGATGCAACTGTCGGGAAGCGTAGGCAATCACGTGACGATCTTGCATGAGTATGCAACCTAGTCCTTGTCGCGAGGCGTCGCAATAGATAACAAAGTCCTTAGAGAAATCTGGTGGTATGAGTACGGGAGCAGATGTCAGGCGTCTTTTCAGTTCCTGAAAGCTGAACTCGCACTATGGGGTCCACTCGAACTTTTTATCTTTCTTAAGGAGTTCAGTTAGAGGTTTAGCAACCTTGGAGAAATTCTCGACGAAGCGGCGACAATAGCTCGCTAAGCCAAGGAAACTCCGAACTTGCTTGACCGATTCAGGTGGAGTCCAGTCAAGGATGGCTTGAACTCGCTCGGGATTGACAGCAATACCCTTACCAGAGATTACATGGCCTAGATAGGTCACTTCTGGCAACCAGAATTCACACTTAGAGAATTTAGCATAAAGGCGATGCTCTCGAAGTTTCGTCAATACTAGCCTTAGATGCTCGGCATGTTCTTCCTCATTCTTGGAGTAGATGAGTATATCATCGAGGTATACTACGACGAATTTATCCAAATACTCCATGAAGATTGAGTTCATTAACCGAGAGAAGGTGGCTGGAGCATTGGTTAAACCGAAAGACATGACGGTATACTCGTATTGGCCATAACGAGTAACAAAGGCCGTTTTAGGAATGTCCCCGTTCTTGATTTTGATTTGATGGTAGCCCAACCTCAAATCCATTTTAGAGAAGACTGAGGATCCAGCGAGCTGGTCATACAGATCGTTGATCCTAGGGAGCGGATACTTGTTCTTGATAGTGACTAGGTTGACGGGTCGGTAATCCACAACCATCTGATCCGTAGCATCCTTCTTCTTGACGAAGAGGACGGGGCAAGCCCACGGAGAAGAACTAGGACGGATGAAACCCTTTTTCAAGGACTCATCGAGTTGTTTCTTAAGCTCAGCTAGCTCTAGGGGTGCCATCTTATAAGGTCTTCTAGAGATTGGGACGGTTCCTGGAACAAGGTCTATCACGAACTCGACATCCCTGTCAGGTGGAATACCTGGCAGTTCTTCTGGGAAGACATCCGGGAAGTCACGGACTACCGGAACATCTTCAAGGTCTGGAAGAGGGTTGGCATTTAATGAGTAAAGTTGACGCTTAGACACTCGGGTCAAAACATTGACTGTCTTGCCCAACGGATGGGTGAGTTGAACAGTTCGAGTAGAGCAATCAATCTTAGCATAATGGGCTGACATCCAGTCCATACCCAAGATGATGTTTATGTCCGAGGACTTGAGAGCTATTAGTGATGCTAGGAAGACCAATCTGTCGACAAGAATTTCATTTCCATGGCTTATCCTAGAGGTTTGCCATTTAGAACCAGGGGTTTGGATTACCATGGAGGTGGGCATGTCACAAAATGTGGCGTTGTGCAATCGAGCATATCTCTCAGAGATAAATGAATGAGATGCTCCAGTATCGAAAAGAACAGTTGCCGGATGGCAATTAACAAGGAGCGTACCAAGGACGACGTTGGGATCCCCATGAGTTTCTTCAGCTGAAACATAGTTGACATGGCCACGTGCAGTGGTGGCTGGCTTGGCGTAGTAAGTCTTTCCTGCTGGCTTACCACGGCCAACGGACTGTCCAGGTTGATTGGGGTTGTTTCGGGGGCACTCGCGCAAATAGTGACCCATTTCTCCACACTTGAAGCATGTCACAACATTGGGGCGTGGAGCAGCATTAGCAGCGGGGCCACCATAGACCTTGGGCGGTGCATACTGCTGGTTGGGGCGAGGCACCTCGAAGGATGGCCTCAGAGTGAACCTAGGTGGCAGAGCAGTGTTTGGAATCCAGACCCGGCGCTTCTGAGATCCGGAGACGGATGAGGAACCAAAATCGCGGGAGTGCTTGCGTGTAGCGTCATAGTCAGTCTGTCCTGTCTCAGCACTGATGGCCTTATTGACCAACTTCTGGAAGGAGGTGCACTCGTGCAGACGAAGATCACGGCGAAGCTCGGGGCTAAGTCCCTTGCGGAACCTTGCCTGCTTCTTGGCGTCGGTGGATACCTCTTCAGGAGCATAGCGTGCTAGATTTCCAAACTCACGGCTGTATGCATCCACGGTCAGTCTGCCTTGGGTGAAGTTGCAGAATTCTTCCCGCTTACGATCTATGAGACCCTCCGGAATATGATGCTCACGGAAAGCCTCACTGAATTCAGCCCAAGTAGTGATTTGGCCGGCTGGGCGCATAGCCTCAAAGTTTTCCCACCAGAGGCTAGCAGGGCCTTCGAGGTGATAGGCAGCGTAGGTAACCTTATCAACTTCGGCTACGTTGGCAGAACGTAGCTTATGGGTGATGCTGCGAAGCCAATCATCCGCATCGAGGGGCTCAACGGAATGGTTAAACTTCGGTGGATACAACTTGATAAAGTCATTGATGGACACCAAGTCGTTCCTCTGATGACGTGCAGTATTCTGCTCAATTCGCTCTAGCAAGCGGTTAGTCTCACGCTTGTTTCTTTCTGCCTCCAGCATGACTTCGGCCAGAGAAGGCGGTTGAGGCAGATTCTCCCCCCTAACTGCATTGGCTTCACCCTGCGCCTGGACAGCAGGGTTGTTGCGGGTGTTAACCATCCTAGGAGAAACAAAACAACGGTTTAGACAAGGATGGCTAAATCTTGGCAGGGAAATGCGGAATGTAATGGATAACACGGAATGCGGAGATGATCATCAGTATGACATGGTAATATAGAAACTGACATATATATACCAACGGTCATACACACCATGCATAGTTTAGTACAAGCCCAGGCTAGAGTACAGCTACGATGAAAAGACGATACATCTCATCAGAGGCATTCCAAGCTCCTATACATTATTTTTCTACACCTCCGGAACGTGATACACACCAAGTCGTATCCCACAAGACACGCAGGACTGTGGGGAATACAACTGTTACAATACTAGTGGAACTACTACCAACTCAGACGTCTCCGTAGTAATCTTCATAGAAGTCACCACCATGTCCTGGGAGCTGAACATGATCATCTAGAAACAGTCGGTCCTATGGAGCTTGCGGTCCATAAGGACTCGGGTGTGGCCTTGGTCCAACAAACGGTGGCAGACGGGGTCCACGAGGAGGGGTGATGCCTCCTACATCACGCCATTCCATACATTCTGGCAGACCAGACCGCACGGGGTACAAGTCCCTCATGTCCATATACCCGGCCTGCACGGCAGGTGCAAACCGTGTCAGAGTGGCCCAGTGATCAGAACGGGCATTAAAGAGCTCCATTCGCAAGGCACGATTCTCACGGTCCTTGTCCTCAAGCATCTCGGTGGTGGTGCGGAGTAGTGAATCCTCATGGGTAGGATCACAGTAGGTAGCCTGATAGTACCCCTGTGCCCCAGGGAGTGATGCTGGCATATAGCGGAAGTCAGTGTTCTGAAGCAAGGGAGTTCTGGCTCGCATGATAGTCATCATCGAGTAAGCTGCGTCCTGCACGGACATCTCGATGGTAACCCCAAGTCCATAAGAGCAATGGAGGGGTTCAGTAGCTCCAGGATAGGAAGGGTAAATCCTGACTGTGCAAAAATATTGGCTTTGATTAAAGTCTCGAAACTGCTCCTCGACGGTATACTCGGGATACCAACGATAGCCTGTCTCAACCATCACTCAGACCAACATGGCCGTGTGACCAGGTACATCGAGGCACTGGGTCAGACGAACCACTTGATTCTGGGAACGGGTGGCCATCTGAAAGCACGGAATAATGCAAGGCATTAGTATTTCTAGGAAAATTCGGACAGCATAACGGCTGTAATGCTCGGAAAAAGATTTGAGACATTCGCAACAGTTTGCAATACCACTCAACAACATCATATCAAGGTTCTGGTTCAACCGACAACATACTAAGGTAGTAGAAACTGAACCGAAGCATGGAACCAACAATCCTATAAGTTCCTACGGATTAGTAACACGTGAACCTGATAGAGAGAAGAGAGCCTAGTCCTTAACCCACGTAGAATGAGAAGAGAATGACTCAGATCAGAGGGCATGAGGTAAAGTAGTAAAAGCGCCTTACGTTCCCTCCCACAATCAATTCCCCTACATATAACTAAAGCATTTCTAGACTCGACATCGACCAGTTTGGCTTAACGCACCTACAGGCAGTCCGGCTCTGATGCCAACGCTGTCAGGACCCCGATTCTAAGTCACACTGATCTAGCTTGTAACACCTCATATCACATTGCGGCCTCACGCACGGTACTCCCACGGGTGTCGCCTTACCATGGCCCGGGACCATTTGCGCCTTTTGGCTCACGTATATGACAATGTCGCTAGCATCCATATGACAGAGAACCCAGGCCGACATGGCTAGTCGTGAACCCAAAGCGGCACTAACGTATGGGGACAGGCATACATGAATCAACATCGAACGTGTCGGTCAGCAGCGTGTGAATCCGAGCTGTAGCACTGGGCTAACAGGACTCCGGGAACCCGGGCTGTAGCAGGCTAGGCAGGACTCCGGATGTCACCGCATGACATTTCCCCGAAGGGACAGACACAGGAACGATATGAAACACATGCCGGCCAGTCAAGTGTCCAGAGCAGTAGTGCTGGGCTAGCAGGACTCCGGTGAACCGGGCTGTAGCGGACTACTATGGCTCAAGGAGCCACAAGACTACATTTCCCCATAGGAGAGGCTGCCAAGGATAAACAACTAGATTGTCGAATCCCACACATACCAAGCATTTCAATCATACACACAATATGCTCGATATGTGCAAATACAACATGGCATCACAACAAAACTCTACAAATCAAAGTACTTTATTTAAAGGGCTCCGGAGAGCCTTACATAACTTGTTCATATAGATAGGGGTCACAAGACCCGACACTCAAGTCATACAATCATACAAACACATGCGGAAGCAACTTGTCTGGGTACAGACACTAGAAAGAAAGAAGGCTTGACGAAGCCTGTCTATCTACGTAGGCCCTTCACAAGCCTAGATCACCACCTGGGTGGAAAGTCACTCGTCGTCGTCGAGTTCTACATAGAACCCATCAGAAGGGGCGGCGTTGTCGTCTGAAAACAGTAATTGAAGCAACATGAGTACAAAGGTACTCAGCAAGTCTTACAACAGATCCTACTATACATGTTCATTCTCAAGAAGGTAGTGGGGTTATTGCAGCAAGCCAGCTTTGACTCTTGGCTAAGCTATCCTACGAGACACCACTTGTGAAATAGTTTTCGTTCACGAGTCCACTAATCACCATTTCAATACTCCACCGTGGATCCTCCCTCGTCATCCCACGAGAGGGCCATCCGCGGTACTCACACTTATCTTGAGGCTTTTAATAGTATCCATTTACTTGTCTATGAACTGCATAAGCGACCAAGTAGTCCTTTACCGCGGACGCGGCTATTCGAATAGTTTTATACCCTGCAGGGTGTACTTCGTCACACACGCTCTCACCACTTACCGTCGCTACACGACGTGTACTCGGCAACCTTCAAGCGGAAGCCCAACGTGGGTGTCGGCCACAGCCTACCCAAACACTCAATTCTCTAGTCCAGGTTTATCGCCTATTCAGGTTCCATCCGCATGGAGTCCGGCCGAGGTTTCCACATACGGCCCCAAACGATGTGTGCAGGGTTCCCGGACACCAAACGGGCGACTCGGTACACCGTGCCACGAGCCTACCGCATCACAGCCCACCCCTTGGTCAGCGCTGTCCACGGCCTCCAGCTTACTACAAACACCAGAAACTACGTGCAACTCCTGGACAGAGGACAAGGGTGATTAAGAAGCCGAGGGGGTCCATTGGTTTCGGGCCCAATGCGTGGTAGTAGCTGAATCTTAAATCACGCATACAGATCTCAGTTCTTAGGGACGGTCTCAATGAAACAACCCACCATGTACTCCTACATGGCCTCCCATCGATACCTTTACCAAATCGTATTCAACACCTCACTCTCATTACCGACACACGCTTTCACTCTAGTTCATCACCCTGATGAGCCAGACCTGACACGACTCTAAGCGTAGCAAGCATAGCATTGTAGGAACACAACATGGCTCAATCAACTCCTACACATGCTAGTGGGTTTCATCTAGTTACTGTGGCAATGACAGGTCATGCAAAGGAAAGTGGGTTCAACTACCGCAACACACAGCAGTTTGAATCGCGTTGTCTTAATGCAGTAAATGAGAGCAGAAGCGAGAAGATGGGTTTGTATCGAAATGATCAACGGGTTGCTTGCCTGACGGAGTGGTGGTGGGATACTGCCCTTCAGTTGGATACTCGTGAATATCCTCGGAGGCAGAACCTACCACAATGAACACATCGAAGCACAATCAACACCAAGCAAGTGCAACAATATGATGCATGCATGAGACATGGCAAAATGGATGTATTGGGCTAATGCAACTAAGACCAGATGGGTTTGGACTATTTTGAATCAAAGATTCAAATTCCAAGTTCATAAATGGCCCATGTTAGTGCTTTATCTTGTTCTGCATTAAACAGTAGTTTAACTTGCTCAAACATGCATGAAACCAGTACAGATGGATAGAATGGATTTTTCTGATCATTTTTCATATATAAATCTTTTCATTCTGAGCTATAGATTATTTTCTATGATTTTTTGAAGTTTGTGATAATTTCTGGAATTTCCTGTATAAGAATAATTCCAGTAATTAAGTTACTTATTACGTCAGCAGTGTGTCATGATGACGTTAGCGGTCAACGGAGTCGTCCAGGTCAAACCTGACGTGTGGGTCCCCTGTGTCAGTGTCACTGTTAGATAATTAACTAATTAGGATTAACTTAAATCTAACCCAGGTTAATTAGCAGGCGGGCCCCACTTGTTAGTGACTCTGGGGAGTCAACCCGTGGTCAAACCACACTGACTCGCCGGCGACGTCCAGACGCGGCGGTGGAGTGCGGGATCCGTGCTCCAGCGACCAAATGGGCGGCGGAGAGCACCTACGCGTAGCTGGGAGCAACCCGCGTCGATTGGTGGTGGAGGTGGAGCTCGGGGTCGCCGGAATCGACGCCGGCGACGAGCCGTGCGGCTGCCGGGGTACGGGTGTAGTCGAACCCGTCGCTAGAGAGCGTGGCGAGGGGCGTGCGATAGTGCTACGGGCTCCTGGCGATGCAGTGAAGCTAACGGCCATGGTGGTGCGACCGTTGGATGGCCGGAGCCTCGTCGGCGACGAGCTCGGCGGCGACGCGTGCAAGTGAGCTACGTGCAGTGGCTACGGAGCTCGAGAGGAAGAATGGAGAGGATAGAGAGGTGGCCAGGCTCACGGTGGTTGTGACGGAGCGGTCGGCGAGGTCGGGGGCGAACTGCTGCGGTGGTGACGGCGGAGGGGATCTCCGGCGGTGGGCGGTGAAGGCGAGGTCGAAGCAGTGGCTTTGGGGCAAGCGAGCGCTCGGGGCTCGACTTGCTCGAAGGAGAAGGCGACGGCGGAGCTGCTGGACACGGTCAGGTGACGCGGGGACGGCGGTGGCTACGGCTACGCCGGCGAGGTGGCAGCGGCTCCTTCGGCCATGGCGAGAGAGAGCGAGGGAGAGGCGATGGGGGCGAATGGGGGTGTCCAGGGGCTCGGGGGCGCGTCGTGGAGGTCGTCCATCTCGTCCACGGGCGAGGCGGCAAGCAGGTGGCGCTGTGGCGAGCTCGCGCACGCCGGCGTCACCTCTCTGCCTGCTCTGGCGAGAGCAAGCAGCTGACTGGCCATGGGCCAGCACAGTGCTGGGCCGCCAGGTGGGCTGCCAGGTAAGTTCCTCTCTGCTTTCTGTTTTTTCCTTTTTATTTATTTCTGTTCTGTGTTTTGAAATAGTAGAAATACTATTCCATTTAGGAAAATCCTGAAAATATTCAGAGGCACCTTTGAAATTATTCTCAACAGCCTAAAAATACCTTCAAGATTATTTGAGCATTTAAAAATATTTATAGGATTTAAATTGCCCAAATGCAAATACTTATGGCTTGGTGCAAAAATCCAGAATGGCCTCCAAAAATATGAAACCATTTTTGGCAGAGGTTTTAGCCAGGACCAAAGATGGTGAACATTTATGGAGGGCATTTCAGGTTCATTGAAAAGGATTTTAGTAAACCCTAGTTGTGTTCAGGGGGGTGCTGGGGGTTTCTGGCATCCCCATTTCAAGTTTCTGTGAAAAGTAGACATGATGCAACACTCTAATGCATGAACTAGCTAGGATGTGACATCCTCAAGCAGCATCAAACAATTCCATGCATGCACCACAAATCTATACCAAGTTTGATCAGGATCTACTTTTCCAAATCAGAATTAGCGCTAGAGCAAGCAAGATCAATGATATGGCCGTGAGACAAAGAAGGAACGAACAAACTCACCCCTCTCGCGACCTCCCTGGTAGATGTGCCGCCGCCGCGCACGACAGAGGGAGAAAAACGACTGGTGAAGGGGGAGCGGGGCGACCTTCGAAGGCCGGAGGGAGAGGGCGGCCGGAGTAGGGCGGTGGAGGCCGGAAGGAGAGGGCGGCCAGAGGAGAGAGAGGGCGAGCGGCCCTATGGGGAACAGAGAGGAGTCGTGCTAGAGGGAGGGCGATCTGGTGCGGGCAGGGGAGATTTTTTTAGTTCTCTTTTAGTGGGCCCGAGGATAACTAACCCAATTAGAACCTCTCCACCGGGCTAGTTTTTTTAGCTGGGTTAGAGCAAACTAGCTCAAACTAACCCCTCTTGTTTCGATAATTTGAGGCTATTTCAACCCAAACTAGCTCTAACTCAGGGATCCAAACAAAGAGGAGTGTTACTGTACATGCTACAGTGTGGACCGTAGCACATTGTTTTTATGGCCATATCACCACATTGTTTTCTACTGCTGGTTCACTGGGCTACCGTGGTTTGCACTGCTGGTTCACTGGGCTGCCGTGGTTCGCACTCCTCCGACCTGAGTAGTACTCCCTCCGTTCCTAAATATAAGTCTTTGTAGATATTTCACTGTGGACCACATACGGATGTATATAGATGCATTTTATGTGTAGATTCACACATTTTTCTCCGTATGTGGTCCATAGTGAAATCTCTCCAAAGACTTATATTTAGGAACGGAGGGAGTAGTATAGTACTAGTATATACTGCATCATTCTTTGCTCCTTCTTACTACTCCGACATGTGGGAGAGCCAGCATCCGGGTCGACGTGTCATGCACCAAATTAGAGCGCGGAACGGAAGGGGGGCATCACCCCGGTCGGAGCGCCAGTAATTCATGACTATAGTGAGTGGTCATATCACAAGTCTTTCCAACAGTAACACGCCGTCAAATCGCACAGCCCCACTCGCTCACCCTCCTCGCCTCTTTGTCAACCGCCTACCCGAAAACTGCCGCGCGTACTGCCCGGGAAAAGCCCCGCCCTCAACTTTTAACTACGCGAAAATAGTTCGAGCTTGTTCGTTCTATATAAATATAGTACTTACTGTATGTTTATTCACCCATGGGGTTCTTCAATGAATGGAGGGGCGGGGAGCACAAGTGAACAATACTGTAGTACTACTAGTAGTAAGTAGGAGTCGTACAGTAGTCACCTTAAATAGAGAGTTTCTTTTCTTTAATGCCACGTACACAAATTGAAACGCTTGTTGTGGAGAGAAAAAAGATAATCACTCCACTATATATGGACGTTGGGGCCTGAGCGCTTGCTTTACTAGGGTTGCTCTCTTCATTCTCTCATCCTCTCCAGATATAAACAAGACAGCGGTAGCGACATTTTCTCTCTGCTCACCACTGGTCACAGGTCCGGCCGGATCCCTTCGGCCGGTGTGTGTAGAGGACTAAAAGGTGCATCGTTCATGCAGTCATCGCCGCCGAGGGAGGAAACCCACAGCTGCCGGAGGGGCCCGATCCTCTACCCGTGCCGTTCTCTCCGACACAGCGCCGGCTCGGGAGGTCCTCCGACCCTTCTTCCTCCCTGCCGTATTGTCCGCAGATCCGACCTGCCGCCGCCGACATCCCGGCGACCCTCAGGTATAAGTTCTTCGAAAGCAGCCTTGCTCTACTGCCCCAGCTCCCCACGTGTCTGCATGTGCATCTTTTTCTACTCCCATTAGCTCTTCCAAAGCCATCTAAATTTTTAGTATTATTAGAGGTAAAGCTACTTCATGCATTCGAATCTAGGGCTTTGTTCAAACAATGAAGAAAGGGGGAAAAGTTGTAGCATGAATCTAGGACTTGATTCAAAGAGGAAATAATATGGTGAAAGTAGTAGAGACCGGATACCCAACCGGTCTCTTGGTTGAAAAGGGAAATAATGGGAAAACGCAGTACAAACTGGATAAGGAACAGATCTATTATTGGTTGAAAAAAGGATAGAAAGTGGCGGCTGGTGGACAAGTCAACAGAGTATGTCCAGGATTAGATTTGCTGCCATCACATAGTAAAAGGTCTCCAGGATTAGATTTGCTGCCCTCACATAGTAAAAGGTCTCAGGATTAGATTTGTTGCCCTCACATAGTAAAAGGTCTCAGGATTAGATTTGCTGCCCTCACATAGTAAAAGGTCTCC